>NC_050179.1:31327401-31624901 GCF_008315115.2 Sander lucioperca | reverse complement strand
GTTTTTCACATTATGCAAATTAGCAATAAACCATCATGGTGGAAGTTTATTGTCCAATAGGCTTTTTTGTAGAGCACATTGAGCTGGACTGGCATGAGAAATATCAAGTCAATCGGACTTACTGTGTGAGGAGCGTGGCCTTTCAAAATGTTGGCCTAAGTTATAGTGCCACCATCAGGCCAAATGGCATCATATTTTATGGGAAGTATAAGTATCAATTATGCTGACAATTTTCATGTTTCTAGCTTGTTTCCGCCCCCAGTAACTTGAGATAAGGCATCATTTAGCATAAAATGTTAAATAGGCCATGCCCACATGCACCAATCAATATAACACTTCAGATCCTGGTTATTGCTCGCCACCAGACCATGTGTACCAATTTTGGTGATATTCCGTCCACCGAGTTTTGAGGTACATATTTGTAGTATTTTTAGAGCACCCTATGGGTTGAGCTCAAAATCGTTTCTTATACCCATTCCTCAAGTCGGACTGAAGATATGTTACAATTTTTATGATTGAACATGATTGGACACCGTTAGTGAGTTATGTTTTTTAATTCTTTGATTGATGTTTTTTGACCAATCTGTTATAGTAGAAATACGTATCCCAGTCCTGCAAGGCTGCAAACCAATTTTGGTCTCATTTTACTGTTTTTCACATGCAAATTTGCAAAACAGTTATCACAGCGCACCTTTATGGTCCAAGACGCTATTTTGTAGAGCACATTGATCTGCATAAGTGTTAGAAATTTCAAGTCAAGTGGACGGTGAGTGGCACAACCTTTAAAAAAACGCTTTTCTATCAATTACATGGCCGATTGGGCTCATATTTCTTGGGGACCGAATGCACATAATTTCCAATCATTGGGCCAGGTTTTGTGTTTCTGGCTCATTCCAGCTTGAACCCATGGATTGCCGCTTGTGGCTATTTTCCTGAATTGAAAAAGGGATGAGATCAAGCACACACCTCTTTCCCTTTTTCAGATTTTAACGAAAGTTGGCACTGGGTTTTGCGGTACATCTTGGTGTTTTTGGTGCCCCCTATTGGTTAAACTCAAAATCTGTGTATTGACCTGTGATCCATTCCTCAGGTATGTGCGCATCCTGGGCAACGTGGTCCATGCAATCCAGATCAAAACCAAGCTGTGCCAGCTGGTGGAGGTGATGATGGAGAGACGAGATGACCTGTCCTTCTGCCAGGAGATGAAGTTTAGGTCAGTGACAACAGCTGATTTTTAGGTATACACACATCATTCAGGTCAATGACAAAGCCACCTCTACGACTCTACACCAGTTACCACTGTGCCACTTTTTTTATAGGATATAAACATATTAACTTAAAGCCTTGGTTATCTTGTTTCAAGCCATTCTAGCGTGATATAGAAAGCCTGCAGGAAGACTCAGCTTGATTTGTGCCAGTTCTCATTAATATTCAACAAGCTAAGCTGCTTGACTCTGATTGGCTAACAGCTAGCCAATGAGAGCCTGGCTATCAGCATCCTTTACCCAGCGCAACTGGGCGAGCTCATGAATAGTAATGAGCTCAGGCAACACCACGGAGGAGGTAGCAGTTCATTTTCACATTCATGACATAACACAAACGCATATGAACCTAATATATTTAAAAAAATACAAGTAAAAACGGTTTTGTGTGGCAGGGCACCTTTAAAAGCTGGTTCAAGATCTTATGTTTCACTCTACTTGTCCTTTAGATACTAATTTATTATCCCCCTAGGTCAGTTTTGAAGTTTGCACACATGCTCTGGTCTTCTTCTGTTATTGTAGGAACAAGATGGTGGAGTACCTGACTGACTGGGTGATGGGAACCTCTAACCAAGCTGCTGATGATGACATAAAGTGTCTGACAAGGTGCAGCTCTGTTACATGTGATCAACTCATCTAATATATTGTAAGAAATTGAGAGAGCTCTCTCCTCACTATTTTGTGTGTGTGTGTGTGTAGGGACCTGGACCAGGCCAGCATGGAGGCAGTAGTGTCTCTGTTAGCTGGTCTTCCTCTTCAGCCAGAGGAGGGAGACGGCGTAGAATTGATGGAGGCCAAATCTCAGCTCTTCCTTAAGTAAGAACACACCTGCACCCAACCTCCTCTGTGGCTTTGTAGCATCTGATCTTAAATTCATCTCAACAAAAGTTCACAATCATTTTAAGAGATTTAAAGATGAAGCACACCCTCAGTTTTTATCAGGACGCTTGAAACTGCATATTTAACACTAGCACTGCCAGACACTAGAAACGACAGACAGCACCGAAGAGCGGCTGTATCCTTTTGTTTGGCTGATGGGCGATCAGTCTCCATCTCTATAGCGCTGCGTTAATCTCTATAGCAGCAACACACACACCATACACAGCCAGATAGTCTTAACAGCTTAAACCCACACAAAACTGGTGAACTCTAAAATGTACTTTTTTGCTATATATTGTATTTATATATATTCATTTTTATTTTATTATTTTTTATATGTATTTATATAAAGAATGTTTTCACGCTGCCACCCAATGCTGTAATAGTCCGGTGACGGTCATTTGCACTGTGTTGTTCAGTTCAGTACCCACACAAAGTCTCTGAGGTTGTTGTGAGCAACTCCCGCAAATAAATCATTTCCATGAGAAAACACATCTATTTGGTTCTATGTGAAGCTGTTCTTAGTTGTAAGCAGCTGTGTAAACACCTGCGGTGTAAAACATAAAAAGGTTGGAAACAAATGTTGAAACATTGTAATCAATTTCAGCATTTTTATTTTGGCAATTAAACCAAATAGTAAATGTAATCACAGTGCAAATGATTACTTAAACGGATTTCGGTCTTTAAAAAGCTAAAAAGTCACTTCAGATAATTTAATGCTGTATAGAAAAATTGGTGAAACCAACCACACGTCTCATAACTACAATAGATGCAGCATTTTAATAGGCCCACGATTTCGCCCCGCTTTATCAGATTTTAACGATACTTGGTACATACGTTCAGGTCATGGTGTCATATGTCTCCATCAATTTTAGGTAGGATTGCTGTGGAAGAACCTGAGTTATGGGCAATTAGCAATAAATCCATCATGGCGGACCTTTATGGTCCATGACATGTTTTTGTAGAGGACATTGAGCTGCATATGTGTGAGAAATTTTAAGTCAATCAGACTTACGGCGTGAGGAGCGTTCCCTTTCCAAAATCGCTTTGATTTTATTATATTGTATAGTGCACAGATGGGACTCCAGTGTCGGGACACAACTTTTATAGTCAGACAAAAAGTGTGATAAGTTTCACTTTAATTTCTGCAAAACGCTCAGCTGATACTTTGCCTGTTAGCAGTAATTTGTCATGCACATGCATACTTGTAAAAGACCAATTAGAAATTTGGCACCGTTTGATTTAACGTGAATCGGTCCTTGGTAGTAGCGACGTAATTCGGTCGGTACCCAAAAAAGTACTGAGTTTGGATGCCCTGTGCCATTATTATGAAGAGCCAACATAGCTTTTTGCTGCTTCAGAAGGCTGTATGCTCAGCCCAACAATTCCACAACACACCACAATGGTGTGGAACAGAGGGAACCTACAATATATGAGCTACAGGCTAAAATAGAATAAGTTATACAGTTAATACAAATACAAGAATACAAGTTTCAGTGCGGTGTAAGAAATGAATACTAGGGATGGGGTTTGGAGGTGAGAGGGAGGTAAGGAGGTGTTTTGTGTGGTGTGTAAAATGTTCTAAATAAATAACAAAATGTTCAAAGAAAATAGGATAAATAGGTTTGGAATTATTTTTACAACTGAAATTAATTTTTTGTGTGAAATTACCGAAAAAAGTTACCTTTGGGTACCGGAACCTGAATTCCAGATACCCGTATCGGTACCGATACCGGAAAAAAAGTAAACAGTACCCAACCCTACATCCAACCTGCCCTGTACTTCACAAGAGTATCAGTTGTATCCCTACTGTAAATCCAAAGTCATGACCATCTGAGAACACATTTGAACAAGCTAAACTCCAACATGCAGCATTAACATACAGTATAGACAAGGACAGTTGGATGACTAAAATGAGTAAAAGAAAGTGTGAAGCATCATGAAAGAGTGTAAAATCAAAGCTTTTAAATATATTGAGAAAAAAGAGAGATTGGCCCTCTGAACTGGCGGTAAAATACCTGCATGGACAAACCCTTTCTAATGAATTAGCTGTTGTTTGTGGTGGTGTGCAGGTACTTCACCCTGTTCATGAACCTGCTAAATGACTGCAGTGAGGTGGAGGATGAGGGCCAGGCAGTGGGAGGACGAAAGAGAGGAATGTCCCGTCGCCTGGCCTCCCTCCGCCACTGCACTGTCCTGGCCATGTCCAACCTCCTCAACGCTAACGTAGACAGTGGCCTCATGCACTCTATCGGTAAGTAAGCCACAATATTACCGCTCATAGCATTTGAAAAATGTTGCTTTTTTTAAATAGAAGTTACCAACAGAGTTTTTCCATCTTTCTCCTCAGGTCTGGGCTACCACAAGGACCTGCAGACTCGAGCCACTTTCATGGAAGTGCTGACCAAGATCCTGCAGCAGGGAACAGAGTTTGACACTCTGGCAGAGACGGTTCTGGCTGACCGATTTGAGAGGCTAGTGGAGCTGGTCACTATGATGGGAGACCAGGGAGAGCTGCCTATCGCCATGGCACTGGCTAATGTGGTTCCTGGGTCCCAGTGGGTGTGTACCTCTTTTTTTTTTATTTAGGATTGGTTTCATACAACATTATGTTGACAGTGGGCATACATCTTAAATCCCTCCACTCAACATATAGTATGTACTAAGACTTGTAGAAAGTATTTTAGTCCAGACAGGCGCAGAACATGGACTGCTGCTGTGCCTCGAGCTCCTCTGCATCTTTTTTTGTTTAATATAGTTCTATTACTTATTTTGAGTTTTTTGCAAAATGTGCGACGCCAAAGCGAGCCCTATCATACGTTATGACAGAGAACAACTTCTACACTAGATCGTTGGTGGACAGTACTTTTTCATCACGACCAACAAACAAACAGGCTCGTGTGCAGGGGTCCTAGGCTGCATCTCATAACCCTTATTTGATAGCTCCTCGGTCCTCGGCTGAACCGTAAGTTGTTCTGTCCCTCCTCGGTGAAGGCCGTCTCAAAGCTCTTATTTCTGCCCCGAGGACCGAGGAGAGAGCATCGAGGAGGGATCACTGAGGAGCTATAGTCGAGGAAACACGAGAGCAGTCTTCCTGGAAGACATGCAGCTAAAGGAGTTGCTAACTCTGCCCAAACAGATGACGTATTAAAGGGATACTTCACCGATTTAGCATTAACCTTTTATCAGTAGAAACACGGTAGTATTTTCGAATGACCGTGCTTCCCTCCCTCATGTCCCCCTGAGACGAGAGATCTCTGTATTGTGGCTCTGAAAAAAATCAATGGACTACAGCCAGTAGTAGGAGCTACTTCCGCATGTTTTCAACCCGCCCATAGGGGGTTGGACTGTCATCTTTACCCGAAACTTGCTGAAGCAAAACGAGTGTCAGTCATCTTGAAGCTTCGCTAACAGGCTCCATCTTTTCAGCAGAAAACTTTTACAACAATTATGTGCATTCAAACTACCGCACATGTGTACCACCGGGATACATTGGTACAGATCGGAGAATATGCAGGACACTTTATTACAGACGGAATACTTGACACACTATGCGAGCTTCACCTGCTACGGAGACCAGCACCTTAGCCTGCAGTGTCGCCCGATGCCGCTAGCCGGGGAAAGGGACCTCGACAGCGGTGTGCAGGAGTGGAAAGCATCTAGGTGGAAAGCTAACGCTAGCCGGCCACCTGTTCCATCAATCCTGCTTGCAAGTGTCCACTCATTAGACAACAAACTGGACTACATCCAACTTCAACGAAACTCCCAACACGAGTTCAGAGACTGCTGTGTTTTTGTTGTTGTGGAAACATGGCTGAACAACAGTGTACCGGACTATCCAGCTACCAGGCCTGCTGCTCTGTCGCCGGGTAAGACTAGTGGAGGTGGGCTATGTTAACATGGACTGGTGCAGAAATGGGGGTGCTTGTATCCAACTAACTGCTAACTGCTGGTGGAGTTTGTGACTGTTAAATGCCGACCATTCTACATTCCACACAAGTTTACGGCTGTGTTTATACTCGGTGTTTACAGCCCACCAAGCGCTAATGCTAGTATGCGTTAGCTGAACTTTACGGAGCCTATAATGTGTGTTCACTAAATGTAGCCTGTTTCGTATGTCGTTTTTATATAATGTCGTTTTTATATATTTTAAATGTGTAACACCACTTGAGCCACGGTGAAACGTTTCGTGTATATGGTTGAAATGACAATAAAACACACTTGAGTTGAGTTGACTGTCTCACTGTCTGTCTGTCTGTCTGTACAGTAGGCGTGGCTTGGGAGTGCACTCTAAAGCAGCGAAGCAAGTGCATTCTGGGATTTGGTGTCTTTCATCCACATGAGCCAAAACACATTTTCTGGCTTTTCTCGGCCTAGAAGCCACCAATTTCTAAAATGTTTTCACATTTCCACTACGTAAGTGACCCAATTTAAAGATATATTCATCTTTCCAACAGTGGAATATCCCTTTAATATGATGCTTCAGAGGAAAGGACGTCTCATTCCTCTAAAACACATTTGCACGTTGCTTCTCTCCTTCCATGATTTCCTTGCGTCTCTCCCTTGTTTCCTTGTGGGAGGGACTAAGACGCAAAGAAGGGAGGCAAGTGGAGGAGTCTGGGATGCAATTTAAGGGTTATGAGATACAACCCTAGTCAGAAAGAGAGACTTGGCTTGACCCCTCAATCCCAGACTCTGTCATTGTACCAGAGGTGCTTTCCTTTCACCACCATGACCAGACAATATCATCAGTTAAGAGCAGACAGGGAGGTGTCTACCTAATGTTTAACAACAAGTGGTGCTGAGTAGATGTGGAGATAATTTCTACGGCTGTTCTTCTAATCTAGAGCACCTTATGATCCGATGCAGCCTTAATATTTGCTGGTGCAGTTTACATTGGTTGTTCTCACAGCGGTGTATATTCCACCACACGCTGACACCACCCAGGCACTAGACGAGCTGTATGAAGTTATCGACAGGACACCTCACGGCTGGAGATTTTAAGAGATTTAATCAACACATAAGACTCAGCTCTACGACATTGCTTCTGCACGACAGATTGGTGTGTGTTTAAGGACAACAACATGGACACGTACACGGAAGCACATGTGTAACAAGGTCATTGGCTACATCGACAAATGCATCGTTGACGTCGTACCAAGGATTACTGTATGGACTCAAATCAGAAACTCGGGGTTAACTGGGAATTCCAGGTATGCATTCCGGATAGATATTAGCATTGCAAAGAGTCAATACATTAACAAAGTTGAGTCTAACTACCACGGCTCCAACACCAGAAACCGTAACAGACAGGAAAAGTAGCAGTGTTGAGGCAATGTCTGCATCTCTCCCAGATGAGCTGAAGAACTTATATGCACGCTTTAAGGATCAACTCACAGGCTGGAAGTACAGGACTGCTGCCCACTAGTAATATTCAAGGCGGATGTGTGCAGACCTTTCAAAAGGATTAACCCACACGTGGCCACGGGAACTAGGGGTGCGAAGGGTGCTGCAGCACCCCCTAGGGAAAGGACAAACTACTACAACCATAATTTAAAAAAGATTTTTTTTTTTTTTTTTTAATAAATTGATTATTAACATAAACCTAATCCCTTTCATTACAATTTAAATGTAATACATTTTAAAATTTGGTAAGTAAGAGATAAACACATAATTTGATTAGAATGAATCTGCCGATTTTGCCGCACCTCTGACGCTCATTCATTAGTGAAGGTAGTTGTGGAAACTTTCCCAGCTGGTCAACAGTACAGAAGTTAGCTAGCCATGGCACAAAAGCGCATTTTGGATTTCTTTATAAAAAAAAAAAAAAAAACCTCTGTTACAACTGTAACCGAAAGAAGTACCAGCAGCACCTCTGCACCTGTCACTCCCAGAGCGACCCTGCTAGCAACAGACGACAAGGGAGCTAATCTTGTAAGCCAAGCTAGCAGCCACAGAGGGAACATCAACAACGTCAACTCAGTGCTGCCAGCCTCGGGGTCGGGCTTTTCCTGATAGATGTTTTGGAGATGAGGATTTTTCCAGTTCTTTTCCGCCTCAGTGGTTTGAAAAATGTAGGTGGATACACTATGACATTGAGAATGATTGCACTTTCTGAGAATGATTCACACTGTTTTGCTTGTATCCAGGCTGTTGAGAAAAAACATAAAATGGCCGGATAACATATAAAGGCCGGATAATGGCCCCAACAGTGCTCACTGGAACTTTCAGAAGTTTAGATATTCGTCTGTAACCAGTGCCATCTGTATGTTTTTCTACAATAAGCTTGCGAAGGTCTTGGGACAGCTCTTTGCTTTTACCCATCATGAAATGCTTCTTGAGTGACACCTTGGTAATGAGAAATCTTTTTATAGGCCATCAATTAGGACTAATCCAGCTGATATTAATTTGCACTAATAGGGGGCAAGATTGCTTCCTAAATATTGACAGATTTCAGCTGGTTTATTGGCTTCCCATGCCTTTTTACACCCCTTTTTCTTCATGTGTTCAATATTTAATCCCATTATCATTCCACTTTATTACACATAACTTTTTTCATGAACATACATGTTTTGCTATCTTTGTATGTGTGGATTACTTGGTTGTTACTGACATCTGGTGAAAGTTTCATTCCAATAGCCCCATCGGAAATATATGTATTGGGAAAAATGTTGACACGTTCAATACTTATTTTCCCTGCTGTATGTAAGGATAAGGTTAGGGGTGGTTTAGGTCTTCCTCAATTTCGCCTTTATTACTGGGCTGCACATTTGAGTGTTCTCCCTCTGGCACCAAAGCCTTTCACCAGACTCCACTTTAATAAGGACAGCATCTTGGCTCCAGATTGAACAGGAAGCATGTGGACCTACATCCCTCTTAGCGCTTTTGAATAATCCCGACAAAGTTAAAATCCTGACTAACATAACCAGCCCTGTTGTTCTGAACTCTCTTCGAATATGGAGGCAAATCCCAACCTTTCTCAAGTTGCCCAAAGTCTACCTAGATAGCCCTATTGGCAAAAACATGCCTTCTCTCCGGATTTAAATTATCCAACTTTTTCTGCCTGGAAAGATAAAAGTATAGTCACAACTGGTGACCTGTACATTGGAGGAAAATTAGCATCTTTTCACCAACTGCGACAGTCTCATTTCCTACCAGCATCAATTTTTTTCAGATACCTCCAAATAAGAAATTATGTTTGAACTCATCTCCCGGGGCTACGAAAAACAAACCTATAAACACCATACTCACGTGCCCTATTCGTCACAGCGCTAACAGTAAGGGGTCAATCTCGTTTCTATACTCACTTTTGCTAGCCCATGTAACCCTATCTGATACTAAAATAAAGAAGGTTTGGGAAGAAGAAATGGGAGCCGAAATCACTGATGATACCTGGAGTGCAATTCTTGCAATGATATCCAAAAGTTCCATAAACGCATTTCATTACTGGTTCTGTAATGGTTTGCTTGCTTATCTGGACATTTATTGTACAGTATTGCCACCTCGTAGTCCATGGGGTGCTGTAATGTATATTGTGCTTGTCCTGGAAAAACTCAATAAAGAGATTTTGAAAAAATACAGATTTTGCTTTTACTTGTGTGTTTGTGTTGTTTTGTTGTTATTGTTTTTTTGTTATTTATTGAGCATTGTTGGATGTGCCTGAGGCCTAAGATTTTATTTGCCAACGACTGCTTGTTATTGTTTACATGACAAATAAACAACCTTAAACCTTGAAATTTTTCCTTGACCGCTCAGCACAGGTATGTTGGAACATACAGTGCATGCATGTGGGGAAAAAATTTACAATTTTGCATTAACATATATCCATAAAACTTTTTATGATATATATATATATACTCATATATATCGATTCAGTGATATATATATATATATGTGTGTGTTTGTTGTCTTTCCAGGATGAACTAGCCCGAGTCCTGGTGACGCTGTTTGACTCCCGCCACCTCCTCTACCAGCTCCTGTGGAACATGTTCTCTAAAGAGGTGGAGCTGGCCGACTCCATGCAGACTCTCTTCAGAGGAAACAGCCTGGCCAGCAAAATAATGACCTTCTGTTTCAAGGTAGAAAACACAGCACAACCCCTGCCATGAAATAATTAGAAATGTCTGATCTAAAACATCTGCCTACAAGGACATATATATTATTGACTGGATTTATATTGTCTTGTGTCAGGTATATGGGGCAGCATACCTGCAGAAGCTACTGGAGCCTTTATTAAGAGGGGTCATCACCACCCCTGAACACATCAGTTTTGAGGTGGATCCTACCAGGTAAGTACTAGGGCCGTTGGAACGAATTCTGAAATTCGAAAATAATTAGAATATTAAAAAAATCAATACTATTCGAATGCTAAAATTACTATTCGAATATTGCTTTTTTATGAATTTTTTAAATGTTTTATATGCAATCTTGCCTTTCTCGTCACCTTGGCCTATACGCATGTGAAAATTAAATGCTTTTGTTTAGTCTGATGAACAATAAAGTTTTTGAATCGTATCACAATCGTACACGTTCCCTTAATACATACATCCACACGGTATCATCATCACAATACTATCAAAAATGGCGGAGAGCGACCTGAGGGCACACCTGACAACGTTACACCCTGACAAGCTAGGCGATCTGTCCAAAGAATTGCCACTAAAAACGGGCAAGAATTACTTTTCTTCTGCCTCTCTCCTCATCACGGGGCTTACCCATGGATGTATTAGGGCTTACCAGCTGTCCACCAGGTGATAACGGACAAACTGTTACGGTTCAAATGTAAAGATATGAGACCGATCAACATCACGCAGGGGTCTGGATTTAAATATTTTATTCACGAGCTTGAGCCAAGTACATTAAAGTTGACAAATTAAAGTCATTCATTTTGTCCCGCTATTTTATTGTTAATAAGAAAGCGATCACCTGTTTTCAAAAGTTTGTTTTGTAATGTTAGTAGTCCCTCTAGTGGACAGAATGTGTAACAATAACCACATGCTGATAGTGGCATTGGCGTTCCATAAGCCTGTGTAATATCTTAAATATTAATAACAGGATGAATTTGAGCATTTAATATTCGAATATTATTTGAATATTAAATAAAATAACGAATGGAATTCAAATAGTATTATAGAGGAAGACTGACAGCCCTAGTAAGTACATGCATCATCATGCTCTGACAACATTCACTGTAGTATTCATATTGTCAGACAGTAAATTGTCAAATAAATAATCCAATAAGACAAGAACTCATTCTAAACTATTGTTATCCATGTCTGTGTTATATAGAATGATGCTCTGACAACATTCACTGTAGTATTCATATTGTCAGACAGTAAATTGTCAAATAATCCAATAAGACAAGAACTCATTCTAAACTATTGTTATTCATGTCTGTGTTATATAGAAGCTCTCACAGCAGGATACTGTTAGAATACTAAATGTGATATTCTCATATATTCTCTATACATTATTATTAATAATTAATAATTAGGGCTGTCAATCAAATAAAATATGTAATTGTGATTAATCGCATGATTGTCCATACATAACTCGCGATTTCTCACAAATTAATCAAACATTTTTTTAATCTGTTCTAAATGTACTTTAAAAGTGATATTTTCAAGTTTTTAATGCTCTTATCAACATGGGAACAGACAAATATGCTTGCTTTATGCAGATGTTTATTATTATAGCAACAATCCAAAACAAACTCAAGGCAAACTCAAGCCCATCAAGCAACAACAGATGGGCATTTTGACCTGAATGGGACATTACTTGGCTTATTACACGGCTTGGTTGGATACTTGATTCGGACTGGTTCATCACAGCATTCTGGTTCAACTCCCAGTACGGACCAAAGTACAGAGTGTGGATTGGTAGCTGGAGAGATGCCAGTTCACCTCCTGGGCACTGCCAGGTGCTCTTGAGCAAGGCACCGTACCCCGTACATACAATATATATATATATTGTATGTATGAACTGAGGGCAGGGCTCATAACTAATTTCTTCCCCATCCTCCCAAAATACAATTCTTCTTTGTTTTTTTAGATTATCATTAGATTTGTTTTTTTTAAATAGATAGATAATTTCTTGGCCATTTTAGGCCTTTATTTGATAGGACAGCTTAGACATGAAAGGGGAGAGAGAGAGGGAATGACATGCAGCAAAGGGCCGCATGTCGGAATAGAACCTGCAGCTGTTGCGGTGAGGACTGAGCCTCTGTACATGGGGCGCACGCTCTACCAGGTGAGCTACCCAGGCGCTCCACATTATCATTAGTTAGAATAATTGAAAGTGACCTTTAACATAAATAAAACATACAAATGATTAGATGATCAATCATCAACATTTTTATTTAAATTCATCTGAAAAAATTGAAAGTCGAGGTAAATCACACCACAAACAAAGGCCAAGTTGGCAACAACAGTGCTGTCCTTCTTAAGAAGAATGTAGTCCCTTTTTGAGGGCCCTATGCAAAACAAGTTTTTGCAAATACTTGTTACTCAAGTGTTTGACTCATAAGTGATCGTTTTATAAGACAATTTCTCAGTAAATAATAAATAAACATGAAGCCTAAGAATTGAAAGCCTTACTGACAGGAGCTTCTTGTTTGTTTCATAAGGCTGGAGCAAGGTGAGAACCTGGAGGACAACCAGAGGAACCTCTTGCAGATCACCGAACGGTTCTTCCAGGCCATCATCGGTTCATCCAGCGAGTTCCCCCCACAGCTCCGCAGTGTCTGCCACTGTCTTTACCAGGTAGACCCCCCCCTTCTCTCACTCTACCATGGCACCCAGCTGCTCACCCAGCCTCTCTGCCCTTACCTGTGTGTGTGCAGTGTCACTTAAACATTTCAAGCTTCTGCCTCTTCAGTCAATGCGCAGCTATACATACCTTTTAACTATATACATTCTGCTGGACCAATACATCAAGACCTTTCATTGATCATTTTCATATCCCAAAGGTTCCATATGCTTAGTGTTTCTCCTCAGAATTTTTTTCATTAGATACATAGGGTTGGAAAACCCCTGAAGCACCATGGGACACTAAACGTGTAAAACAGGACCTTGTTTTCCTAGCTTTTGCCATCATGACAGTTTATTGTTTACTGTCCTCACTATAGTTCATCAGAAGCGCTGCTTTCCAGTTGGACCAAAACTGATACAATATAAGCACCTGCAGCAGGAATACTACAAACATACGGCTGCAGCTAACAATTCTTTTTATTATCTAATAAGCTGAGAAGTACAGACGTGCTCAAATTTGTTGGTACCCTTACAGCTCATTGAAATAATGCTTCATTCCTCCTGAAAAGTGATGAAATTGAAAGCTATTTTATCATGTATACTTGCATGCCTTTGGTATGTCATAGAATAAAGCAAAGAAGCTGTGAAAAGAGATGAATTATTGCTTATTCTACAAAGATATTCTAAAATGGCCTGGACACCTTTGTTGGTACCCCTTAGAAAAGATAATAAATAACTGGATCATAGTGATATTTCAAACTAATTAGTTTCTTTAATCAGTATCACACATGTCTCCAATCTTGTAATCAATCATTCAGCCTATTTAAATGGAGAAAAGTAGTCACTGTGCTGTTTGGTATCATTGTGTGCACCACACTGAACATGGACCAGAGAAAGCAAAGGAGAGAGTTGTCTGAGGAGATCAGAAAGAAAATAATAGACAAGCATGGTAAAGGTAAAGGCTACAAGACCATCTCCAAGCAGCTTGATGTTCCTGTGACAACAGTTGCAAATATTATTAAGAAGTTTAAGGTCCATGGAACTGTAGCCAACCTCCCTGGGCGCGGCCGCAAGAGGAAAATCGACCCCAGAGTGAACAGAAGGATAGTGCGAATGGTAGAAAAAGAACCAAGGATAACTGCCAAAAAGATGCAAACTGAACTCCAAGGTGAAGGTACGTCAGTTTCTGATCGCACCATCCGTCCCTTTTTAAGCGAAATTGGGCTCCATGGAAGAAGACCCATGAGGACTCCACTTTTGAAAGAAAAACATAAAAAAGCCAGACTGGAATTTGCTAAAATGCATATTGACAAGTCACAATCCTTCTGGGAGAATGTCCTTTGGACAGATGAGTCAAAACTGGAGCTTTTTGGCAAGTCACATCAGCTCTATGTTCACAGACGAAAAAATGAAGCTTTCAAAGAAAAGAACACCATACCTACAGTGAAACATGGAGGAGGCTCGGTTATGATTTGGGGCTGCTTTGCTGCGCCTGGCACAGGGTGCCTTGAATCTGTGCAGGGCACAATGAAATCTCAAGACTATCAAGGCATTCTGGAGCGAAACGTACTGCCCAGTGTCAGAAAGCTCGGTCTCAGTCGCAGGTCATGGGTCCTCCAACAGGATAATGACCCAAAACACACAGCTAAAAGCACCCAAGAATGGATAAGAACAAAACATTGGACTATTCTGAAGTGGCCTTCTATGAGTCCTGATCTGAATCCTATCGAACATCTATGGAAAGAACTGAAACTTGCAGTCTGGAGAAGGCACCCATCAAACCTATGACAGCTGGAGCAGTTTGCTCAGGAAGAGTGGGCCAAACTACCTGTTAACAGGTGCAGAAGTCTCATTGAGAGCTACAGAAAATGTTTGATTGCAGTGATTGCCTCTAAAGGTTGTGCAACAAAATATTAGGTTAGCGGTCCCATC
This sequence comes from Sander lucioperca, assembly GCF_008315115.2. Lineage (NCBI taxonomy): Eukaryota > Metazoa > Chordata > Actinopteri > Perciformes > Percidae > Sander > Sander lucioperca. The sequence goes on along the minus strand of NC_050179.1, from coordinate 31,610,080 downwards.
ATTTTTGTCCATGCCATTTTCATTTGTTTTCTTATTTACAATATTATGTTGAATAAAAAATCTAAAGCAAAGTCTGATTTCTATTTAAATATGTAATAAACAATGGTGGATGCCAATTACTTTTGTCAGTTTCAAGTTATTTCAGAGAAAATTGTACATTCTTCATTTTTTGTGGAGGGGTACCAACAAATTTGAGCACGTCTATCTTTTCGAGGAAACAATTGTTATATTTGTTTTATAAAATGTTAGAAAATATTGGTATCACAATTTCCTAAAGACTGGGATGATATATTGTACTGTAAGAGAAGACAAAAACATTTGGAAATTGGACCCAGAATTTTTTCTTAAACGGTTGATCGTTTATTAAATTGTTTATTAATTTTCTGGAGGAGATGGGGCCTTACTGACAATGGCAAAAACTAGTAAAATGAGGCTCTGGTTGAAGAAAAACAAGTTCAGATGGGGTAATGCAGGCTTCATTGCCAGTTTTATAATGGGTGATATTCTCCCAGACCACACTGCAATGATTCCCCTGTCAGACGTGATAAAAAACTGTGTGATCACACCTAATCCTTTCCATTGCCATGGTGTCAGCCAAGACTCTACTGTGTGTGTCTCTGTTGGATCAAATGAGTGGAGAAGAAAATCTTCCGCACAGTTGTCCTCTTCCTGTGTCTGTCAAATCAGCTGGGGGTCTCATTTATAAATGTGGCGTACGCACAAAATGGGGCTGAAAATGTGCGTACCCCACTTCCCATGCAAAGGTTATTTATAAAAAAAAAAAAAAAAAAACCAAAAAAAAACGGGAGAATGTGTGGTCCTCCACGCAAACTCTGACCCATGCGTACGCACATTTTGGAGACAATGGGAATTGGCGATGGTGAGGTGGTGAACTGAAGTCAGACTGCAGAAAGTAAATGTGGGAAAAATGTAATATTTTCAAGTATTGATGCCTCATGCACATTTTTTTCTTTTTTTTTTTTAAGATCAATTTTTTATTGTTTTTTATCATTAGACATACAGAACAGAGAAACACAAATTGAATTAAAGCTGCAAGCAGCGATGGACGGGCCCTCGCTCCTCTGCGCGCGTCGGGGTTAGCGGCGATCACCGCTCCTTGCGACCGTGCATTTGCGCGGCACTCAGACACCGCAAACCATCACCAATGAAGAAGGACCTCTCTGCTGAGTTCATTGATACCTCACACAATGGTCAACCTTAAATCGTTCAAATGTTATGAAAGGGGGCGTGGCTTAAGCATAGGGGGCGGGCCAAACCATCACCAATGAAGAAGGAACTCCCTGCTGATTTCATTAATACCTCACACAATGGTCAACTTTAAATCGTTCAAATGTTATGAAAGGGGGCGTGGCTTAAGCATAGGGGGCAGGCCAAACCATCACCAATGAAGAAGCAACTCTGCTGAGTTCAATGACACCTCACACAAGACTCTACCTTAAACGGTTCAAATGTTATGAAAGGGGGCGTGGCTTAAGCATAGGGGGCGGGGCAAATCATGACCACTGAAAAAGGAAGTCTCTGCTGAGTTCAACGATCCCTCACACAAGGGTCTACCTTAAACGGTTCAAATGTTATGAAAGGGGGCGTGGCTAAAGCATAGGGGGCGGGGCAAAACATGACCACTGAAAAGGGAACTCTCTGCTGAGTTCAGTGACACCTCACACAAGACTCTACCTTAAACGGTACAAATGTTATGAAAGGGGGCGTGGCCTGAGTAAGTGGGCGTGGTTATATTATAGGGGCCGGCTCATTATCACATGTAGACCACACATTCTAAGTTTCATGTAAATCAGAATCAGAATCAGAAAGGGCTTTATTGCCAAGTACGTTGCACATACGAGGAATTTGTCATGGTGTTGTTGGAGCATGTCACACATACAAATATAAGAAGGATAAAAAGATATAAACAATATAAGTATAAACATATACACACAGTACGTATTAATAACGATAAAATAAATTTAAATAGTAAAATAAGTTAAACAGTAGTGAAAAGGGACGCTACAGCAGAGTAGGTACAGTGGCATGAGGAGCCAGAGGTGGGGTGTGGAGAGAGTCAGGATGGATTCCGAGCCTTGTTTAGAAGGCTAGTGGCGGAGGGGAAAAAACTGTTTATGTGGCGTGAGGTTTTGGTCCTAATGGACCTCATCCTCCTGCCAGAGGGGAGTGGCTCAAAGAGCTTGTGTCCGGGGTGGGAGGGGTCAGCCACAATCTTTCCAGCACGCTTCAGAGTCCTGGTGGCGTATAGGTCCTGGAGCGGCGGCAGATTGCAGCCAATCACCTTCTCAGCTGACCGAATGACACGCTGCAAGCCTGCCCTTGTCCTTGGCAGTGGCAGCAGCGTACCAGATGGTGATGGAGGATGTGAGGATGGACTCAATGATGGCTGTGTAAAAGTGCACCATCATTGTCTTTGGCAGGTTGAATTTCTTCAGCTGCCGCAGGAAGTACATCCTCTGTTGTGCTTTCTTGACGAGGGAGCTGATGTTCAGCTCCCACTTGAGGTCCTGGGAGATGGTAGTTCCCAGGAAGCGGAAAGACTCCACAGTGTCAATTGTGGAGCCACAGAGGGTGATGGGGGCAGGTGAGGCTGGGTTCTTTCTGAAGTCCACAACCATCTCCACTGTCTTTAGAGCGTTGAGCTCTAGATTGTTTTGCTTGCACCAGGTCACCAGGTAGTCAGCCTCCCACCTGTAGGCGGACTCGTCTCCATCAGAGATGAGTCCGATGAGGGAGGTGTCGTCCGCAAACTTCAGAAGCTTGACGGACTGGTGACTGGAGGTGCAGCTGTTGGTGTACAGGGAGAAGAGCAGAGGAGAAAGAACGCAGCCCTTGGGGGATCCGGTGCTGATGGTTTGTGAGTCGGAGACGTGTTTCCCCAGCTTCACATGCTGCTTCCTGTCAGACAGGAAGTCAGTGATCCACCTGCAGGTGGAGTCAGGCACACCAAGCTGGGAGAGTTTCTGCTGAAGCAGAGCCGGGATGATGGTATTGAAGGCAGAGCTGAAGTCCACAAACAGGATCCTGGCGTAGGTTCCTGCGGAGTCCAGGTGCCGGAGGATGTAGTGGAGGGCCAGGTTGACTGCATTGTCTACAGACCTATTGGCTCTGTAGGCAAACTGCAGGGGGTCCAGGAGGGGGTCGGTGAGGTGTGAAAGCACAAGGCGCTCAAAGGACTTCATAACCACAGAGGTCAGGGCGACGGGTCTGAAGTCATTAAGTCCTGTGGTCCTTGGCTTCTTGGGGACAGGGATTATGGTTGAGGTCTTGAAGCAGGCTGGCACGTGACATGTCTCCAGTGAGGTGTTAAAAATGTCTGTGAACACTGGAGACAGCTGGTCAGCGCAGTGCTTCAAGCTGGATGGGGAGACAGCATCCGGTCCAGCAGCTTTCCTGGGATTCTGTCTTCTGAACAGTCTGTTGACGTCCCTCTCGTGAATGGAGAGAGTCGTCACTGAGGTGGGAGGGGGGGTGGAGGTGGAGGGGACCTTTTAAGGAGGGCATTGGTGGGGGGGCCCAGGACCCTGCTGAGGTGGGCGAGGTGGAGGTGATGCACAGTGGCTGTAGCTGTAGGGAGGTGTCGTGGGGGATGGTGTCAGGACTGTCCTTTTGTCTTTCAAATCGACAGTAGAACTCGTTCAGGTCATTGGCTAGGTGTCGGTCATTGAAGGACTGGGGGGGTTTAGGCTTGAAGTTGGTGATCTGCCTAAGTCCTTTCCAGACAGTCGCTGAGTCATTAGCTGAGAACTGGCGTTGGAGCTTCTCAGAGTACCGATGTTTAGCCTCCTTCACTGCCTTGCTAAATTTGTACTTTGACTCTTTAAATCTGTCTTTGTCCCCACTCCTGAACACCTCTTCCTTAGCCAGCCTTAACCTTCTGAGTTTGGCTGTGAACCAGGGTTTGTCATTGTTGTAACTCACCCTGGTGCTTGATGGAACACAGCAGTCCTCACAGAAGCTGATGTATGACGTCACAGCCTCTGTGTACTCATCCAGACTGTGGGTAGCAGTCCTGAACACATCCCAGTCAGTACAATCCAAACACGACTGGAGATCCTCCACAGCTACACTGGTCCACTTCCTTGATGTCCTCGCTACAGGTTTGCAGAGCTTTAGTTTCTGCCTGTAGGCGGGGATCAGGTGGACCATGACGTGGTCAGAGTGCCCCAGTGCAGCACGGGGGACGGTGTGATAAGCATCCCTGACTGTGGTGTAACAGTGATCCAGAATGTTCTCCTCTCTGGTCGGGCATTTAATATATTGACTATATTTAGGGAGTTCATAAGTGAGGTTCCCTTTATTAAAGTCACCAAGGACAATAACTAGGGAGTCCGGGTTGGTCCGCTCCACACACAGTATCTGGTCGGCAAGCATGCGCTGCGCGTCCTGCACGTTGGCCTGCGGTGAGATGTAAACACCGACCAGAATGAATGAATGGAACTCACGGGGTGAATAAAAAGGCTTACAGTTTATGGTGAAATACTCCAGGTCAGGAGAACAATACTGCTGGATCACTGTCACGCCGTTGCACCAACCGCTGTTGATGTAGAAACAGATTCCTCCACCTTTAGTTTTGCCGGAGAGAGCCGTGTCTCTGTCCGCTCTGAAAAGCTGGAAGCCTGCCAGCTGCAGCGCAGAGTCCGGTATTAATCCACAGAGCCACGTCTCCGTGAAGCACAAAACAGCAGATGAAGAAAAGTCCCTGTTTCCCCTCAACAGCAGTTGTAATTCCTCCACTTTGTTGGGCAGAGAGCACACGTTAGAGAGGAATATTCCAGGTAACGGTGTGCATGATCCTCGCTGGCGGAGACGCACCGGCCCGTTTCCCTCTCTTCTGGCGTTTCTCTGCGTGAGCAAAGGTGAGCGCACCTTTGACCAGAATGTCCAAAATTTCCAGTGAAGGGAGAAGAAAAGTGGGAAATAAGTCTGATGGTGTTGTTGCCCTGAAGTTCACGAGCTCTTCACTTGTGAATGAGATAAATCGGATGATGTTTGTCATATAAGGCGCATTTCCTGTTGCCAGCGGGGGGCGCTATGACCAAAAGTCAAATATGGCCTGTAGGTGTCCTCAGGCCTGGACCCTTGTCAATCTTGAGAATTTTCGGGCAGATACGACAACGTACACTCAAGTTACAACAATTTATTTGTTCATCGCTCAACACTCAAAATGGCCGACACGCCACGCCCACACCGTCAGACGAAAAGTTTTTCTTTTAATAACTTTTCATCTTTAAGGTGTTGGGATGATAGAGACCAAGTTTGAAGTACATCGGATGAAATCTCTAGGAGGAGTTCGTTAAAGTATAGCACCTTGACTTTTAGGCCTACTTCCTGTTGCCACTAGGGGGCGCTATGACTTTAAGTAAATATCAGCCTTTATTTGTCCTCAGGGTTGGACTCTTATGAATCCTGAAAAGTTTCGAGCCAATCGGACAATGTACACTCGAGTTACACCCACTTCCTGTTTTGGCGGCGAAACGCACAAAATGGCCGCCCCGCCACGGCCATGCCCTATGACGAAAAGTTTTTCTACGTCATACAGTTTATTAGCTGTGAAAAGGAAAAGGGGCGTGGCTAAAGTATAGGGGGCGGGTCAATCCATCACCAATTAAAAAGGAACTCTCTTCTGAGTTCAATGATACCTCACACAAGACTCTGCCTTAGATGGGTCAACATTTATGAAAGGAGGCGTAGCTTAAACATAGGGGGAGGGCCAAACCATCACCAATGAAGAAGGAAGTCTCTGCTGAGTTCAATGATACCTCACAGAAGTGTCTACCTTAAACGGTTCAAATGTTATGAAAGGGGGCGTGGCTTAAGCATAGGAGGCGGGTCAAACCATCACCAATAAAAAAGAAAGTCTCTGCTGAGTTCATTGATACCTCACATAAGACTCTACCTTAAACGGGTCACTAGTTGCCACTAGGGGGCGCTATGACTTTAAGTAAATATCGGCCTTTATTTGTCCTCAGGGTTGGACTCTTATGAATCCTGAAAAGTTTCGAGCCAATCGGACAATGTACACTCGAGTTACACCCACTTCCTGTTTCGGCGGCGAAACACACAAAATGGCCGCCCCGCCACGGCCATGCCCTATGACGAAAGGTTTTTCTACGTCATACAGTTTATTAGCTGTGAAAAGGAAAAGGGGCGTGGCTTAAGCATAGGGGCGGGTCAAACCATCACCAATGAAGAAGGAACTCTTTGATGAGTTCAATGACACCTCACACAAGACTCTACCTTAAACGGTTCAAATGTTATGAAAGGGGGCGTGGCCTGAGTAAGTGGGCGTGGTTAAAGTATAGGGGGTGGCTTAGTATCACATGTAGACCACACATAAGTTTCATATAAGGCAGATTTCCTGTTGCCAGCGGGGGGCGCTATGACCAAAAGTACATGTCCTCAGGCCTGGACTGTTGTTGATTTTGTGAAATTTCAAGCAAATATGACAATGTACACTGTAGTTACAGCCACTTTCTCGTTCATCGCTCAACACTCAAAATGTCCGCCATGCCACGCCCACACCGTCTGACGAAAAGTTTTTCTTTTAATAACTTTTCCATCTTTAAGGTGTTGGGATGGTACAGACCAAGTTTGAAGTCCATCGGATAAAATCTCTAGGAGGAGTTCGTTAAAGTATAGCAACTTGACTTTTAGGCCTACTTCCTGTTGCCACTAGGGGGCGCTATGACTTTAAGTAAATATCGGCCTTTATTTGTCCTCAGGGTTGGACTCTTATGAATCCTGAAAAGTTTCGAGCCAGTTGGACAATGTACACTCGAGTTACACCCACTTCCTGTTTCAGCAACGAAACGCACAAAATGGCCGCCCCGCCACGGCCACGCCCTATGATGAAAAGTTTTTCTTTTAACAACTTTTCATCTTTAATGTCTTAAGATGGCACAGACCAAATTTGAAGTTGATCGGATGAAATCTCTAGGAGGAGTTCGTTAAAGTACGACGTGGAAATGGCCAAAATCGCACTAATTTCGAACTTTGAATTCAAAATGGCGGACTTCCTGTTTGGTTTAGGGTAGGGTTCTAATGACGTTTTTTGTACGTCATGGCATGAGACATATGTGTACCAAGTTTCGTGAGTCTACGTTAAACGCACTGCAGGGGCTCAATTTTTTTAACTTTGTAGGGGGCGCTAGAGAGCCGTTATTGGGCACCTATTCCCGAAACACTTAAAATACGTACATTTTCAGCAGGCTTGATGCGACCGCCAAATTTGGTGAGTTTTTGAATATGTTAAGCCCCTCAAAAAGCCAATTTACTTGCAGAAAATAATAATTCCTTCAGTTCCAATAGGGCCTTCGCCGCTGTCGGCGCTCGGGCCCTAATAATAATTCCTTCAGTTTCAAAAGGGCCTTCGCCGCTGTCGGCGCTCGGGCCCTAACAAGAATAGAAAAACCCGCTGCCACCGCCCACCCTCTACGGTCTCGAGGAAAACAGAACAAATAAACAAACAGAAATCACACCTTGCCTAGTCACTCTCCTCTATTTCTTCTGGCGCTAAGGTCATTAGGTCTGATATTTGTGCTGCTTTGCTTTTCCATAGGTTGATAGTCGATGATTTGGCTTTGTTAATCCTTGCTGTAGAGAGCTCAAGCATAACTATGTCTAAAAAATACGCCAACCACTGTTTTATACAAAGCGAGTGAGGGGGGAGCCAGCGTTGAGCTCTCATTTTCTTGGTTGCAGTTGAGCCGGCTAGCCAAATTTTCCTCTGTCTCCCAAGCAGGTGTAATTAGGGGTCCAAGCCCGAGTCTGAAAGAAACGGCGGTAGCAAAGCTACGCCGTTCGTACAGCAGGGCTGTAGAACCCTATTGTTTTTCTACTGATTTTTAGGGGTCCAAGCCCGAGTCTGAAAGAAACGGCGGTAGCAAAGCTACGCCGTTCGTACAGCAGGGCTGTAGAACCCTATTGTTTTTCTACTGATTTTTCCTCTTCATTAGGGGTCCAAGCCCGAGTCTGTAAGAACCGGCAATAGCAAAGCTATGCCGTTCGTACAGCAGGGCTGTAGAACCCTATTGTTTTTCTACTGATTTTTCATCATTAGGGGTCCAAGCCCGAGTCTGTAAGAACCGGCAATAGCAAAGCTATGCCGTTCGTACAGCAGGGCTGTAGAACCCTATTGTTTTTCTACTGATTTTTCATCATAATTATTATTCTTCTCCGCGTAAAACTCCGACTACAGCCTAAACCGTACATGGTGGGGGGTTGCCGTTTTCAGGACTAGTCCCAAACGCCGCAAGGACCTCAGGCACAAACATTCACCCACTTCCACCACTAGGTGGCGCTATAGCAGAAAAAACGCGTTTGGCCCTATAACTCCCACACCGTACACCTCACATTTAAAAACCATATATCCACGCGTTCCCTGGATCCAACTGAATCACGTGATATAGGCCACGCCCATTTCCGCCTAGACTTTTATGCGTGAAAAATCGCAATTTATCAAAAACCTACTTTTTCGAACTCCTCCTAGACCGTGCGACCGATCTGCACGAAACTTGGACCGTAGCATCTCCAGACCGACCTGACAAAAAGTTAATAAAAAGAATTTTGATAGGACAAAAATTGCGCATATTACGCACGAACAAATTTGTGTAGCTAACTATGAAAACACCAACTTTCCCATATCTCGGCCAAAATAAATGCTATCAATGCCAAACTTTAGATTCTTGTTTGCCATGACCCTCTGGAGGTGCCCCACGCGTTTTACGAAGATTGGTCACTAGGGGGCGCTACAAGTACAAAAAGTTTATATCTCATGAACGGCTCATCTGATTTTTACAAAATTTGATGGGCACCATCTAGGGACACTTCTGAGGCCATGTCTAGAGTGGGGTACTGAGGGGTCAAAGTGGGCGTGGCCTATGGGACCCAAGTCTAGATTCACCACTTACACTAATGTGAACAACTTTAAATTTACAGGGTAGATAGACAATGGGTCATGGACCACACCTACCAAAAATTACACATGTGGACCACTAGGTGGCGCTATAATGTTTTTTTGCCTTTATCTCCCACATTACACATCGCACATTAGAAAACCATACATCCACGTGTTCCTTGAATCAAGCTGAATCACATGATATAGGCCACGCCCATTTTTGCTTAAAATCTTTTTCGCAAAATCGCGCAATGCGCAAAACCAACTTTTTCGAACTCGTCCTAGGCCGTGCGACGGATCAGCTCGAAACCTGGTAGGTAGCATCTCCAGATGGACCTGACCAAAAGTTACTCAAGGAATTTTGCTACGTTAAAGTATGCGCATTTGACGACCAAACAAATTTTCATAGCTAGCTACCACACACGTATCATATCATATCTCGGCCAAATTAAAAGTTATCAGCAAGGAACTTGGGATCCTTGTTCAACATGCCACTACGACGCTCTGTACCAAATTTGGCGAAGATCGGCCTTCAGGGGGCGCTATAAGCAACGTTTATTTGTTTTGGCCAATGACTCAATGCATTTAAATGGGAAAATTTGCAATTGCAATATCTCTGCCACGGTAAAAGCAATCACCACGAAACTTGTGGTGCTCGTTCGGCATGTGGCTCTGAGGCGCTGTACCAAATTTGGCGAAGATCGGCCTTCAGGGGGCGCTATAAGCAACGTTTATTTGTTTTGGCCAATGACTCAATGCATTTAAATGGGAAAATTTGCAATTGCAATATCTCTGCCACGGTAAAAGCAATCACCACGAAACTTGTGGTGCTCGTTCGGCATGTGGCTCTGAGGCGCTGTACCAAATTTGGCGAAGATCGGCCATTAGGGGGCGCTATAATCAACGTAGACCAGTTTTGGCCCTTTTACTCAATTTTAATGGGATATTTGCAATGGAAATATACCACAGACCTTGCAGCTCACACTTCTTAATATTTACTGATGTTTGCCTCCTACCGTTAGGTTTTTGTTTTCATTTTTGCGTGCTCCTTTGGTTTTTTACAATAAACAAACTTCTTAACCCACCTGACAAAGTTTCTACAACCTTCACAGTGGACAAATGCAACTCTTTTCTCTCACTTTTTAAATCCAATATCAACACCATTCATAGGCGGCGATACCGTGCAATTAAACATTGCAATTGGTGCTAAGTGGAGCACCTGTCGTAGCGTGATCGGTTACGTCGGTGGCATCGATGCTTAATTTCCCACAAAGCACCCACGGAGGAAAACATAAATCGGCGCCTGTGACGCCATTTACAACAACTTGACCGCCTCCCCCGCTCCTTCAACCACCACGCCTGCCTCCCCCCTCCACCCTCTCGGTCACTCTCTCATTTCTCTCCGTAGGTAGCATCTCCAGATGGACCTGACCAAAAGTTACTCAAGGAATTTTGCTACGTTAAAGTATGCGCATTTGACGACCAAACAAATGTTCATAGCTAGCTACCACACACGTATCATATCATATCTCGGCCAAATTAAAAGTTATCAGCAAGGAACTCGGGATCCTTGTTTAACATGCCACTCTGATGCTATAAGCAACGTTTATTTGTTTTGGCCAATAACTCAATGCATTTGAATGGGGAATTTTCAATTGCAATATCTCTGCCACAGTACATGCAATCAACACGAAACTTGTGGTGCTCGTTCGGCATGCGCCTCTGAGGCTCAGTACCAAATTTGGCGAAGATCGGCCATTAGGGGGCGCTATAATCAATGTATACATGTTTTGGCCCTTTTACTCAATTTTAATGGGATATTTGCAATGGAAATGTACCACAGACCTTGCAGCTCAGACTTCTCAATATTTATCGACGTTTGCCTCTTACCGTTAGGTTTGGTTTTTACTTTTGCTTGCTCCTTTGGTTTTTTACAATAAAACAAACTTCTTAACCCACCTGACAAAGTTTCTACAACCTCACAGTGGACAAATTCAACTCTTTTCTCTCACTTTTTCAATCCAAAATCAACACCATTCATAGGCGGCGATACCGTGCAATTAAACATTGCAGTTGGTGCTAAGTGGAGCGTCTGTCATGGCGTGATCGGTTACGTCGGTGGCATCGATGCTTAATTTCCCACGAAGCACCCACGGAGGAAAACATAAATCGGCGCCTATGACGCCGTTTGCAACAACTTGACCGCCTCCCCCGCTCCTTCAACCACCACACCTGCCTCCCCCCTCCACCCTCTCGGTCACTCTCTCATTTCTCTCCGCTGTCTCCCGCGGTCAGGGGGGTTAAGAAGTTTGTTTGTTGTAGAGCATTCTTAAAGGCGGTCCGTACACGCTTGGAGGTGAACCGTCGACCGCTACGTTTGCGACGGCGACGTGGCTTGGGCCCCGTCATAACTGCTTGCAGTTCTAGTTATTATTATTATTAGGGGTCCAAGCCCGAGTCTGAAAGAAACGGCGTGTAGCAAAGCTACGCCGTTCGTACAGCAGGGCTGTAGAACCCTATTGTTTTTCTACTGATTTTTATTCATTATTAGGGGTCCAAGCCCGAGTCTGTACAGAACGGGCAATAGCAAAGCTATGCCGTTCGTACAGCAGGGCTGTAGAACCCTATTGTTTTTCTACTGATTTTTCCTCTTCATTATTATTAGGGGTCCAAGCCCGAGTCTGTAAGAACGGGCAATAGCAAAGCTATGCCGTTCATACAGCAGGGCTGTAGAACCCTATTGTTTTTCTACTGATTTTTCCTCTTCATTATTATTATTATTATTAGGGGTCCAAGCCCGAGTCTGTAAGAACGGGCAATAGCAAAGCTATGCCGTTCATACAGCAGGGCTGTAGAACCCTATTGTTTTTCTACTGATTTTTCCTCTTCATTATTATTAGGGGTCCAAGCCCGAGTCTGTAAGAACGGGCAATAGCAAAGCTATGCCGTTCATACAGCAGGGCTGTAGAACCCTATTGTTTTTCTACTGATTTTTCCTCTTCATTATTAGGGGTCCAAGCCCGAGTCTGTAAGAACGGGCAATAGCAAAGCTATGCCGTTCATACAGCAGGGCTGTAGAACCCTATTGTTTTTCTACTGATTTTTCCTCTTCATTATTATTCTTCTCCGCCTAAAACTCCGACTACAGCCTAAACCGTACATGGTGGGGGGTTGCTGTTTTCAGGACTGGTCCGAAACTCCGCAAGGACCTCAGGCGCAAAAATTGACCCACTTCCACCACTAGGTGGCGCTATAGCAGAAAAAACGCGTTTGGCCCTATAACTCCCACACCGTACACCTCACATTTAAAAACCATATATCCACGTGTTCCCTGGATCCAACTGAATCACGTGATATAGGCCACGCCCATTTCCGCCTAGACTTTTATGCGTGAAAAATCGCGATTTATCAAAAACCTACTTTTTCGAACTCCTCCTAGACCGTGCGACCGATCTGCACGAAACTTGGACCGTAGCATCTCCAGACCGACCTGACAAAAAGTTAATGAAAAGAATTTTTATAGGATAAAAATTGCGCATATTACGCACAAACAAATTTGTGTAGCTAACTATGAAAACACCGACTTTGCCATATCTCAGCCAAAATACATGCTATCAACGCCAAACTTTAGATTCTTGTTTGACATGACCCTCTGGAGGTCCCCCACGCGTTTTACGAAAATTGGTCACTAGGGGGCGCTACAAGTACAAAAAGTTTATATCTCATGAACGGCTCATTTGATTTTTACAAAATTTGATGGGTACCATCTAGGGACACTCCTGAGGCCATGTCTAGAGTTGCGTACTGAGGGGTCAAAGTGGGCGTGGCCAATGGGACCCAAGTCTAGATTCACCACTTACACTAATGTGAACAACTTTAAATTTACAGGGTAGATAGACAATGGGTCATGGACCACACCTACCAAAAATTACACATGTGGACCACTAGGTGGCGCTATAATGGTTTTTTGCCTTTAACTCCCACATTACACATCCCACATTAGAAACCCATACATCCACGTGTTCGTTGAATCAAGCTGAATCACATGATATAGGCCACGCCCATTTTTGCTTAAAATCTTTTTCGCAATATCGCACAATGCGCAAAACCAACTTTTTCAAACTCGTCCTAGGCCGTGCGACGGATCAGCTCGAAACCTGGTAGGTAGCATCTCCAGATGGACTTGACCAAAAGTTACTCAAGAAATTTTGCTACGTTAAAGTATGCGCATTTGACGACCAAACACATTTTCATAGCTAGCTAGCACAAACATATCATATCATATCTCGGCCAAATTAAATGTTATCAGCAAGGAACTCGGAATCATTGTTCATCATGCCACTATCATGCTCTGTACCAAATTTGGCAAAGATCGGCCTTTAGGGGGCGCTATAAGCAACGTTTATTTGTTTTGGCCAATAACTCAATGCATTTAAATGGGAAATTTGCATATGCGATATCTCTGTCACGGTAAAAGCAATCACCACGAAACGTCTGGTGCTGGTTTGGCATGCCGCTCTGAGGCTCTGTACCAAATTTGGCGAAGATTGGCCATTAGGGGACGCAATAATCAACGTAGACGAGTTTTGGCCCTTTTACTCAATGTTAATGGGATATTTGCAATGGAAATGTACCACAGACCTTGCAGCTCACACTTGTCAATATTTACTGATGTTTGCCTCTTACCGTTAGGTTTTGGTTTTTACTTTTGTGTGCTCCTTTGGTTTTTTACAATAAACAAACTTCTTAACCCACCTGACAAAGTTTCTACTACCTTCACAGTGGACAAATGCAACTCTTTTTTCTCACTTTTTCAATCCAAAATCTACACCATTCATAGGCGGCGATACCGTGCAATTAAACATTGCAGTTGGTGCTAAGTGGAGCATCTGTCATAGTTTGATTGGTTATGTAGGTGGCATTGATGCTTAATTTCCCACGAAGCACCCACGGAGGAAAACATAAATCGGCGCCTATGACGCCATTTGCAACAACTTGACCACCTCCCCTGCTCCTTCAACCACCACACCTGCCTCCCCCCTCCACCCTCTCGGTCACTCTCATTTCTCTCTGCTGTACCCTGCGGTCAGGGGGGTTAAGAAGTTTGTTTATTGTAGAGAATACTTAAAGGTAGTCCGTATAAGCGTGGAGGTGAACTGTTGACCGCTACGTTTCCAACGGCGACGTACCGCAGGCGTCGCGCCTCTCGATATTTCGCGACGTTTGCCTCCCCGCCGCCCGGCTTCGGGTTCCGCTTACGCGCGCTCGGGGGCAACTGGCGTGGGTGGCTTGGGCCCCGTCATAACTGCTTGCAGTTCTAGTTATTAGGGGTCCAAGCCCGAGTCTGTAAGAACGGGCAATAGCAAAGCTATGCCGTTCATACAGCAGGGCTGTAGAACCCTATTGTTTTTCTACTGATTTTTCCTCTTCATTATTATTCTTCTCCGCCTAAAACTCCGACTACAGCCTAAACCGTACATGGTGGGGGGTTGCCGTTTTCAGGACTGGTCCGAAACTCCGCAAGGACCTCAGGCGCAAAAATTGACCCACTTCCACCACTAGGTGGCGCTATAGCAGAAAAAACGCGTTTGGCCCTATAACTCCCACACCGTACACCTCACATTTAAAAACCATATATCCACGTGTTCCCTGGATCCAACTGAATCACGTGATATAGGCCACGCCCATTTCCGCCTAGACTTTTATGCGTGAAAAATCGCGATTTATCAAAAACCTACTTTTTCGAACTCCTCCTAGACCGTGCGACCGATCTGCACGAAACTTGGACCGTAGCATCTCCAGACCGACCTGACAAAAAGTTAATGAAAAGAATTTTTATAGGATAAAAATTGCGCATATTACGCACAAACAAATTTGTGTAGCTAACTATGAAAACACCGACTTTGCCATATCTCAGCCAAAATACATGCTATCAATGCCAAACTTTAGATTCTTGTTTGACATGACCCTCTGGAGGTCCCCCACGCGTTTTACGAAAATTGGTCACTAGGGGGCGCTACAAGTACAAAAAGTTTATATCTCATGAACGGCTCATTTGATTTTTACAAAATTTGATGGGTACCATCTAGGGACACTCCTGAGGCCATGTCTAGAGTTGCGTACTGAGGGGTCAAAGTGGGCGTGGCCAATGGGACCCAAGTCTAGATTCACCACTTACACTAATGTGAACAACTTTAAATTTACAGGGTAGATAGACAATGGGTCATGGACCACACCTACCAAAAATTACACATGTGGACCACTAGGTGGCGCTATAATGGTTTTTTGCCTTTAACTCCCACATTACACATCCCACATTAGAAACCCATACATCCACGTGTTCGTTGAATCAAGCTGAATCACATGATATAGGCCACGCCCATTTTTGCTTAAAATCTTTTTCGCAATATCGCACAATGCGCAAAACCAACTTTTTCAAACTCGTCCTAGGCCGTGCGACGGATCAGCTCGAAACCTGGTAGGTAGCATCTCCAGATGGACTTGACCAAAAGTTACTCAAGAAATTTTGCTACGTTAAAGTATGCGCATTTGACGACCAAACACATTTTCATAGCTAGCTAGCACAAACATATCATATCATATCTCGGCCAAATTAAATGTTATCAGCAAGGAACTCGGAATCATTGTTCATCATGCCACTATCATGCTCTGTACCAAATTTGGCAAAGATCGGCCTTTAGGGGGCGCTATAAGCAACGTTTATTTGTTTTGGCCAATAACTCAATGCATTTAAATGGGAAATTTGCATATGCGATATCTCTGTCACGGTAAAAGCAATCACCACGAAACTTCTGGTGCTGGTTTGGCATGCCGCTCTGAGGCTCTGTACCAAATTTGGCGAAGATTGGCCATTAGGGGACGCAATAATCAACGTAGACGAGTTTTGGCCCTTTTACTCAATGTTAATGGGATATTTGCAATGGAAATGTACCACAGACCTTGCAGCTCACACTTGTCAATATTTACTGATGTTTGCCTCTTACCGTTAGGTTTTGGTTTTTACTTTTGTGTGCTCCTTTGGTTTTTTACAATAAACAAACTTCTTAACCCACCTGACAAAGTTTCTACTACCTTCACAGTGGACAAATGCAACTCTTTTTTCTCACTTTTTCAATCCAAAATCTACACCATTCATAGGCGGCGATACCGTGCAATTAAACATTGCAGTTGGTGCTAAGTGGAGCATCTGTCATAGTTTGATTGGTTATGTAGGTGGCATTGATGCTTAATTTCCCACGAAGCACCCACGGAGGAAAACATAAATCGGCGCCTATGACGCCATTTGCAACAACTTGACCACCTCCCCTGCTCCTTCAACCACCACACCTGCCTCCCCCCTCCACCCTCTCGGTCACTCTCATTTCTCTCTGCTGTACCCTGCGGTCAGGGGGGTTAAGAAGTTTGTTTATTGTAGAGAATACTTAAAGGTAGTCCGTATAAGCGTGGAGGTGAACTGTTGACCGCTACGTTTCCAACGGCGACGTACCGCAGGCGTCGCGCCTCTCGATATTTCGCGACGTTTGCCTCCCCGCCGCCCGGCTTCGGGTTCCGCTTACGCGCGCTCGGGGGCAACTGGCGTGGGTGGCTTGGGCCCCGTCATAACTGCTTGCAGTTCTAGTTATTATTATTCTTCTCCGCCTAAAACTCCGACTACAGCCTAAACCGTACATGGTGGGGGGTTGCCATTTTCAGGAATGGTCTGAATCACCGCAAGGACCTCAGGCACAAAAATTGACCCACTTCCACCACTAGGTGGCGCTATAGCAGAAAAACCGCATTTTGGCTCTATAACTCCCTATAACTCCCACACCGTACACCCTACATTCAAAACTCATACATCCACGCGTTCCCTGGATCCACCTGAATCACGTGATATAGGCCACGCCCATTTCCGCCTAGACTTTTATGCGTGAAAAATCGCAATTTATCAAAAACCTACTTTTTCGAACTCCTCCTAGACCGTGCGACCGATCTGCACGAAACTTGGACCGTAGCATCTCCAGACCGACCTAACAAAACGTTAATGAAAAGAATTTTGATAGGACAAAAATTTCGCATATTACGCACGAACAAATTTGTGTAGCTAACTATGAAAACACCAACTTTGCCATATCTCGGCCAAAATAAAGGCTATCAACGCCAAACTTTAGATTCTTGTTTGCCATGACCCTCTGGAGGTGCCCCACGCGTTTTACAAAGATTGGTCACTAGGGGGCGCTACAAGTACAAAAAGTTTATATCTCATGAACGGCTCATCTGATTTTTACAAAAGTTGATGGGCACCATCTAGGGATCCTTCTGAGGCCATGTCTAGAGTGGGGTACTGAGGGGTCAAAGTGGGCGTGGCCTATGGGACCCAAGTCTAGATTCACCACTTACACTAATGTGAACAACTTTAAATTTACAGGGTAGATAGACAATGGGTCTTGGACCACACCTACCAAAAATTACACATGTGGACCACTAGGTGGCGCTACAATGGTTTTTGGCCTTTATCTCCCACATCACACATCGCACATTAGAAAACCATACATCCCCGTGTTCCTTGAATCAAGCTGAATCACGTGATATAGGCCACGCCCATTTTTGCTTACAAACTTTTTCGCAATATCGCACAATGCGCAAAACCAACTTTTTCGAACTCGTCCTAGGCCGTGCGACGGATCAGCTCGAAACCTGGTAGGTAGCATCTGGAGATGGACCTGACCAAAAGTTACTCAAGGAATTTTGCTATGTTAAAGTATGCGCATTTGAGGACCAAACAAATTTTCATAGCTAGCTACCACACACGTATCATATCATATCTTGGCCAAATTAAATGTTATCACCAAGAAACCTGATGTCATTGTTCAACATGCCACTCTGATGCTCTGTACCAAATTTGGCGAAGATCGGCCTTTAGGGGGCGCTATAATCAACGTTTATTTGTTATGGCCAATAACTCAATGCATTTGAATGGGAACTTTGCATATGCAATATCTCTGCCACAGTACATACAATCAACGCGAAACCTGTGGTGCTCGTTCGGCATGGGGCTCTGAGGCTCAGTACCAAATTTGGCGAAGATCGGCCATTAGGGGGCGCTATAATCAACGTAGACCAGTTTTGGCCCTTTTACTCAATTTTAATGGGATATTTGCAATGGAAATGTACCACAGACCTTGCAGCTCACACTTCTTAATATTTACTGAAGTTTGCCTCATACCGTTAGGTTTTTGTTTTCATTTTTGCGTGCTCCTTTGGTTTTTTACAATAAACAAACTTCTTAACCCACCTGACAAAGTTTCTACAACCTTCACAGTGGACAAATGCAACTCTTTTCTCTCACTTTTTCAATCCAAAATCTACACCATTCGTAGGCGGCGATACCGTGCAATTAAACATTGCAGTTGGTGCTAAGTGGAGCGTCCATCGTAGCGTGATCGGTTACGTCGGTGGCATCGATGCTTAATTTCCCACGAAGCACCCACGGAGGAAAACATAAATCGGCGCCTGTGACGTCGTTTACTACAACTTGACCACCTCCCCCGCTCCTTCAACCACCACACCTGCCTCCCCCCTCCACCCTCTCGGTCACTCTCTCATTTCTCTCAGCTGTGTCCCGCGGTCAGGGGGGTTAAGAAGTTTGTTTGTTGTAGAGAATTCTTAAAGGCGGTCCGTACACGCGTGGAGGTGAACAGTCGACCGCTACTTTTGCGACGGCGACGCACCGCAGACGTCGTGGCTCGCGCCTCTCGACGTTTAGCGACGTTCGCCTCCCCTCCGCCCGGCTTCGGGTTCCGCTTTCGCGCGCTCCCCCGGGCGTCAGGGGCGACTGGCGTGGGTGGCTTGGGCCCCGTCATAACTGCTTGCAGTTCTAGTTAGGGGTCCAAGCCCGAGTCTGTAAGAACGGGCAATAGCAAAGCTATGCCGTTCATACAGCAGGGCTGTAGAACCCTATTGTTTTTCTACTGATTTTTCCTCTTCATTATTAGGGGTCCAAGCCCGAGTCTGTAAGAACGGGCAATAGCAAAGCTATGCCGTTCATACAGCAGGGCTGTAGAACCCTATTGTTTTTCTACTGATTTTTCCTCTTCATTATTATTAGGGGTCCAAGCCCGAGTCTGTAAGAACGGGCAATAGCAAAGCTATGCCGTTCATACAGCAGGGCTGTAGAACCCTATTGTTTTTCTACTGATTTTTCCTCTTCATTATTATTAGGGGTCCAAGCCCGAGTCTGTAAGAACGGGCAATAGCAAAGCTATGCCGTTCATACAGCAGGGCTGTAGAACCCTATTGTTTTTCTACTGATTTTTCCTCTTCATTATTATTAGGGGTCCAAGCCCGAGTCTGTAAGAACGGGCAATAGCAAAGCTATGCCGTTCATACAGCAGGGCTGTAGAACCCTATTGTTTTTCTACTGATTTTTCCTCTTCATTATTATTATTATTATTATTATTATTCTTCTCCGCGTAAAACTCCGACTACAGCCTAAACCGTACATGGTGGGGGGTTGCCGTTTTCAGGACTGGTCCCAAACGCCGCAAGGACCTCAGGCACAATAAGTCACCCACTTCCACCACTAGGTGGCGCTATAGCAGAAAAAACGCGTTTTGGCTCTTTAACTCCCTATAACTCCCACACCGTACACCCTACATTCAAAAATCATACATCCACGCGTTCCCTGGATCCACCTGAATCACGTGATATAGGCCACGCCCATTTCCGCCTAGACTTTTATGCGTGAAAAATCGCGATTTATCAAAAACCTACTTTTTCGAACTCCTCCTAGACCGCGCGACCGATCTGCACGAAACTTGGACCGTAGCATCTCCAGACCGACCTGACAAAATTGTAATAAAAAGATTTTTTATAGGATAAAAATTACGCATATTACGCACGAACAAATTTGTGTAGCTAACTATGAAAACACCAACTTTGCCATATCTCAGCCAAAATAAAGGCTATCAACGCCAAACTTTAGATTCTTGTTTGCCATGACCCTCTGGAGGTGCCCCACGCGTTTTATGAAGATTGGGCACTAGGGGGCGCTACAAGTACAAAAAGTTTATATCTCATGAACGGCTCATCCGATTTTTACAAATTTTGATGGGCACCATCTAGGGACACTCCTGAGGCCAGGTCTAGAGTGGGGTACTGAGGGGTCAAAGTGGGCGTGGCCTATGGGACCCAAGTCTAGATTCACCACTTACACTAATGTGAACAACTTTAAATTTACAGGGTAGATAGACAATGGGTCATGGACCACACTTACCAAGACTTACACATGTGGACCACTAGGTGGCGCTATAATGGTTTTTGGCCTTTATCTCCCACATCACACATCGCACATTAGAAAACCATACATCCCCGTGTTCCTTGAATCAAGCTGAATCACGTGATATAGGCCACGCCCATTTTTGCTTACAATCTTTTTCGCAATATCGCACAATGTGCAAAACCAACTTTTTCGAACTCGTCCTAGACCGTGCGACGGATCAGCTCGAAACCTGGTAGGTAGCATCTCCAGATGGACCTGACCAAAAACTTCCTCAAGGAATTTTGCTACGTTAAAGTATGCACATTTGACGACCAAACAAATTTTCATAGCTAGCTACCGCACACGTATCATATCATATCTGGGCCAAATTAAATGTTATCAGCAAGAAACTTCAGGTCCTTGTTCAACATGCCACTGTGATGCTCTGTACCAAATTTGGCGAATATAGGCCTTCAGGGGGCGCTATAAGCAACCTTTATTTGTGTTGGCCAATAACTCAATGCATTTGAATGGGAAATTTGCAATTGCAATATCTCTGCCACAGTACATGCAATCAACACGAAACTTGTGGTGCTCGTTCGGCATGCGGCTCTGAGGCTCAGTACCAAATTTGGCGAAGATCGGCCTTTAGGGGGCGCTATAATCAACGTATACATGTTTTGGCCCTTTTACTCAATTGTAATGGGATATTTGCAATGGAAATGTACCACAGACCTTGCAGCTCACACTTCTTAATATTTACTGATGTTTGCCTCCTACCGTTAGGTTTTTGTTTTCATTTTTGCGTGCTCCTTTGGTTTTTTACAATAAACAAACTTCTTAACCCACCTGACAAAGTTTCTACAACCTTCACAGTGGACAAATGCAACTCTTTTCTCTCACTTTTTAAATCCAATATCAACACCATTCATAGGCGGCGATACCGTGCAATTAAACATTGCAGTTGGTGCTAAGTGGAGCGTCCGTCGTAGCGTGATCGGTTACGTCGGTGGCATCGATGCTTAATTTCCCACGAAGCACCCACGGAGGAAAACATAAATCGGCGCCTGTGACGCCATTTACAACAACTTGACCACCTCCCCCGCTCCTTCAACCACCACACCTGCCTCCCCCCTCCACCCTCTCGGTCACTCTCTCATTTCTCTCAGCTGTGTCCCGCGGTCAGGGGGGTTAAGAAGTTTGTTTGTTGTAGAGAATTCTTAAAGGCGGTCCGTACACGCGTGGAGGTGAACAGTCGACCGCTACTTTTGCGACGGCGACGCACCGCAGACGTCGCGGCTCGCGCCTCTCGACGTTTCGCGCGTTAGCCTCCCCGCCGCCCGGCTTCGGGTTCCGCTTCCGCGCGCTCCCCCGGGCGTCGGGGGCGACTGGCGTGGGTGGCTTGGGCCCCGTCATAACTGCTTGCAGTTCTAGTTATTATTATTATTCTTCTCCGCCTAAAACTCCGACTACAGCCTAAACCGTACATGGTGGGGGGTTGCCATTTTCAGGAATGGTCTGAATCACCGCAAGGACCTCAGGCACAAAAATTGACCCACTTCCACCACTAGGTGGCGCTATAGCAGAAAAACCGCATTTTGGCTCTATAACTCCCTATAACTCCCACACCGTACACCCTACATTCAAAACTCATACATCCACGCGTTCCCTGGATCCACCTGAATCACGTGATATAGGCCACGCCCATTTCCGCCTAGACTTTTATGCGTGAAAAATCGCAATTTATCAAAAACCTACTTTTTCGAACTCCTCCTAGACCGTGCGACCGATCTGCACGAAACTTGGACCGTAGCATCTCCAGACCGACGTAACAAAACGTTAATGAAAAGAATTTTGATAGGACAAAAATTTCGCATATTACGCACGAACAAATTTGTGTAGCTAACTATGAAAACACCAACTTTGCCATATCTCGGCCAAAATAAAGGCTATCAACGCCAAACTTTAGATTCTTGTTTGCCATGACCCTCTGGAGGTGCCCCACGCGTTTTACAAAGATTGGTCACTAGGGGGCGCTACAAGTACAAAAAGTTTATATCTCATGAACGGCTCATCTGATTTTTACAAAAGTTGATGGGCACCATCTAGGGATCCTTCTGAGGCCATGTCTAGAGTGGGGTACTGAGGGGTCAAAGTGGGCGTGGCCTATGGGACCCAAGTCTAGATTCACCACTTACACTAATGTGAACAACTTTAAATTTACAGGGTAGATAGACAATGGGTCATGGACCACACCTACCAAAAATTACACATGTGGACCACTAGGTGGCGCTATAATGGTTTTTTGCCTTTATCTCCCACATTACACATCGCACATTAGAAAACCATACATCCACGTGTTCCTTGAATCAAGCTGAATCACATGATATAGGCCACGCCCATTTTTGCTTAAAATCTTTTTCGCAAAATCGTGCAATGCGCAAAACCAACTTTTTCGAACTCGTCCTAGGCCGTGCAACGGATCAGCTCGAAACCTAGTACGCAGCATCTCCAGATGGACCTGACCAAAAGTTACTCAAGGAATTTTGCTATGTTAAAGTATGCGCATTTGAGGACCAAACAAATTTTCATAGCTAGCTACCACACACGTATCATATCATATCTTGGCCAAATGAAATGTTATCACCAAGAAACTTGATGTCATTGTTCAACATGCCACTCTGATGCTCTGTACCAAATTTGGCGAAGATCGGCCTTTAGGGGGCGCTATAATCAACGTTTATTTGTTATGGCCAATAACTCAATGCATTTGAATGGGAACTTTGCATATGCAATATCTCTGCCACAGTACATACAATCAACGCGAAACCTGTGGTGCTCGTTCGGCATGGGGCTCTGAGGCTCAGTACCAAATTTGGCGAAGATCGGCCATTAGGGGGCGCTATAATCAACGTAGACCAGTTTTGGCCCTTTTACTCAATTTTAATGGGATATTTGCAATGGAAATATACCACAGACCTTGCAGCTCACACTTCTTAATATTTACTGAAGTTTGCCTCATACCGTTAGGTTTTTGTTTTCATTTTTGCGTGCTCCTTTGGTTTTTTACAATAAACAAACTTCTTAACCCACCTGACAAAGTTTCTACAACCTTCACAGTGGACAAATGCAACTCTTTTCTCTCACTTTTTAAATCCAATATCAACACCATTCATAGGCGGCGATACCGTGCAATTAAACATTGCAATTGGTGCTAAGTGGAGCACCTGTCGTAGCGTGATCGGTTACGTCGGTGGCATCGATGCTTAATTTCCCACAAAGCACCCACGGAGGAAAACATAAATCGGCGCCTGTGACGCCATTTACAACAACTTGACCGCCTCCCCCGCTCCTTCAACCACCACGCCTGCCTCCCCCCTCCACCCTCTCGGTCACTCTCTCATTTCTCTCCGCTGTCTCCCTCGGTCAGGGGGGGTTAAGAAGTTTGTTTGTTGTAGAGCATTCTTAAAGGCAGTCCGTACACGCTTGGAGGTGAACCGTCGACCGCTACGTTTGCGACGGCGACGCTCCGCAGGCGTCGCGGCTCGCGCCTCTCGACGTTTCGCGCGTTAGCCTCCCCGCCGCCCGGCTTCGGGTTCCGCTTCCGCGCGCTCCCCCGGGCGTCGGGGGCGACTGGCGTGGGTGGCTTGGGCCCCGTCATAACTGCTTGCAGTTCTAGTTATTATTATTATTATTCTTCTCCGCCTAAAACTCCGACTACAGCCTAAACCGTACATGGTGGGGGGTTGCCATTTTCAGGAATGGTCTGAATCACCGCAAGGACCTCAGGCACAAAAATTGACCCACTTCCACCACTAGGTGGCGCTATAGCAGAAAAACCGCATTTTGGCTCTATAACTCCCTATAACTCCCACACCGTACACCCTACATTCAAAACTCATACATCCACGCGTTCCCTGGATCCACCTGAATCACGTGATATAGGCCACGCCCATTTCCGCCTAGACTTTTATGCGTGAAAAATCGCAATTTATCAAAAACCTACTTTTTCGAACTCCTCCTAGACCGTGCGACCGATCTGCACGAAACTTGGACCGTAGCATCTCCAGACCGACCTAACAAAAGGTTAATGAAAAGAATTTTGATAGGACAAAAATTGCGCATATTACGCACGAACAAATTTGTGTAGCTAACTATGAAAACACCAACTTTGCCATATCTCGGCCAAAATAAAGGCTATCAACGCCAAACTTTAGATTCTTGTTTGCCATGACCCTCTGGAGGTGCCCCACGCGTTTTACAAAGATTGGTCACTAGGGGGCGCTACAAGTACAAAAAGTTTATATCTCATGAACGGCTCATCTGATTTTTACAAAATTTGATGGGCACCATCTAGGGACACTTCTGAGGCAATGTCTAGAGTGGGGTACTGAGGGGTCAAAGTGGGCGTGGCCTATGGGACCCAAGTCTAGATTCACCACTTACACTAATGTGAACAACTTTAAATTTACAGGGTAGATAGACAATGGGTCATGGACCACACCTACCAAACATTACACATGTGGACCACTAGGTGGCGCTATAATGGTTTTTTGCCTTTATCTCCCACATTACACATCGCACATTAGAAAACCATACATCCACGTGTTCCTTGAATCAAGCTGAATCACATGATATAGGCCACGCCCATTTTTGCTGAAAATCTTTTTCGCAAAATCGCGCAATATGCAAAACCAACTTTTACGAACTCGTCCTAGGCCGTGCGACGGATCAGCTCGAAACCTAATAGGTAGCATCTCCAGATGGACCTGACCATAAAGGTACTCAAGGAATTTTGCTACGTTAAAGTATGCGCATTTGACGACCAAACAAATTTGCATAGCTAGCTACCGCACACGTATCATATCATATCTCGGCCAAATTAAATGTTATCAGCAAGAACCTTCAGGGCATTGTTCAAGATGCCACTCTGATGCTCTGTACCAAATTTGGCGAAGATCGGCCTTCAGGGGGCGCTATAAGCAACCTTTATTTGTGTTGGCCAATAACTCAATGCATTTGAATGGGGAATTTGCAATTGCAATATCTCTGCCACAGTACATGCAATCAACACGAAACTTGTGGTGCTCGTTCGGCATGCGGCTCCGAGGCTCATTACCAAATTTGGCGAAGATCGGCCATTAGGGGGCGCTATAATCAACGTATACATGTTTTGGCCCTTTTACTCAATTGTAATGGGATATTTGCAATGGAAATGTACCACAGACCTTGCAGCTCACACTTCTCAATATTTACTGACGTTTGCCTCTTACCGTTAGGTTTTGGTTTTTACTTTTGCGTGCTCCTTTGGTTTTTTACAATAAAACAAACATCTTAACCCACCTGACAAAGTTTCTACAACCTTCACAGTGGACAAATGCAACTCTTTTCTCTCACTTTTTCAATCCAAAATCTACACCATTCGTAGGCGGCGATACCGTGCAATTAAACATTGCAGTTGGTGCTAAGTGGAGCGTCCGTCGTAGCGTGATCGGTTACGTCGGTGGCATCGATGCTTAATTTCCCACGAAGCACCCACGGAGGAAAACATAAATCGGCGCCTGTGACGTCGTTTACAACAACTTGACCACCTCCCCCGCTCCTTCAACCACCACACCTGCCTCCCCCCTCCACCCTCTCGGTCACTCTCTCATTTCTCTCAGCTGTGTCCCGCGGTCAGGGGGGTTAAGAAGTTTGTTTGTTGTAGAGAATTCTTAAAGGCGGTCCGTACACGCGTGGAGGTGAACAGTCGACCGCTACTTTTGCGACGGCGACGCACCGCAGACGTCGCGGCTCGCGCCTCTCGACGTTTAGCGACGTTCGCCTCCCCTCCGCCCGGCTTCGGGTTCCGCTTTCGCGCGCTCCCCCGGGCGTCGGGGGCGACTGGCGTGGGTGGCTTGGGCCCCGTCATAACTGCTTGCAGTTCTAGTTATTATTATTCTTCTCCGCCTAAAACTCCGACTACAGCCTAAACCGTACATGGTGGGGGGTTGCCATTTTCAGGAATGGTCTGAATCACCGCAAGGACCTCAGGCACAAAAATTGACCCACTTCCACCACTAGGTGGCGCTATAGCAGAAAAACCGCATTTTGGCTCTATAACTCCCTATAACTCCCACACCGTACACCCTACATTCAAAACTCATACATCCACGCGTTCCCTGGATCCACCTGAATCACGTGATATAGGCCACGCCCATTTCCGCCTAGACTTTTATGCGTGAAAAATCGCAATTTATCAAAAACCTACTTTTTCGAACTCCTCCTAGACCGTGCGACCGATCTGCACGAAACTTGGACCGTAGCATCTCCAGACCGACCTAACAAAAGGTTAATGAAAAGAATTTTGATAGGACAAAAATTGCGCATATTACGCACGAACAAATTTGTGTAGCTAACTATGAAAACACCAACTTTGCCATATCTCGGCCAAAATAAAGGCTATCAACGCCAAACTTTAGATTCTTGTTTGCCATGACCCTCTGGAGGTGCCCCACGCGTTTTACGAAGATTGGTCACTAGGGGGCGCTACAAGTACAAAAAGTTTATATCTCATGAACGGCTCATCCGATTTTTACAAAATTTGATGGGCACCATCTAGGGACACTTCTGATGCCATGTCTAGAGTGGGGTACTGAGGGGTCAAAGTGGGCGTGGCCTATGGGACCCAAGTCTAGATTCACCACTTACACTAATGTGAACAACTTTAAATTTACAGGGTAGATAGACAATGGGTCATGGACCACACCTACCAAACATTACACATGTGGACCACTAGGTGGCGCTATAATGGTTTTTTGCCTTTATCTCCCACATTACACATCGCACATTAGAAAACCATACATCCACGTGTTCCTTGAATCAAGCTGAATCACATGATATAGGCCACGCCCATTTTTGCTTAAAATCTTTTTCGCAAAATCGCGCAATGTGCAAAACCAACTTTTACGAACTCGTCCTAGGCCGTGCGACGGATCAGCTCGAAACCTGGTAGGTAGCATCTCCAGATGGACCTGACCAAAAGTTACCCAAGGAATTTTGCTACGTTAAAGTATGCGCATTTGACGACCAAACAAATTTGCATAGCTAGCTACCGCACACGTATCATATCATATCTCGGCCAAATTAAATGTTATCAGCAAGAAACTTCAGGTCATTGTTCAAGATGCCACTCTGATGCTCTGTACCAAATTTGGCGAAGATCGGCCTTCAGGGGGCGCTATAAGCAACCTTTATTTGTGTTGGCCAATAACTCAATGCATTTGAATGGGGAATTTGCAATTGCAATATCTCTGCCACAGTACATGCAATCAACACGAAACTTGTGGTGCTCGTTCGGCATGCGGCTCTGAGGCTCAGTACCAAATTTGGCGAAGATCGGCCATTAGGGGGCGCTATAATCAACGTAGACCAGTTTTGGCCCTTTTACTCAATTTTAATGGGATATTTGCAATGGAAATATACCACAGACCTTGCAGCTCACACTTCTTAATATTTACTGAAGTTTGCCTCATACCGTTAGGTTTTTGTTTTCATTTTTGCGTGCTCCTTTGGTTTTTTACAATAAACAAACTTCTTAACCCACCTGACAAAGTTTCTACAACCTTCACAGTGGACAAATGCAACTCTTTTCTCTCACTTTTTAAATCCAATATCAACACCATTCATAGGCGGCGATACCGTGCAATTAAACATTGCAATTGGTGCTAAGTGGAGCACCTGTCGTAGCGTGATCGGTTACGTCGGTGGCATCGATGCTTAATTTCCCACGAAGCACCCACGGAGGAAAACATAAATCGGCGCCTGTGACGCCATTTACAACAACTTGACCGCCTCCCCCGCTCCTTCAACCACCACGCCTGCCTCCCCCCTCCACCCTCTCGGTCACTCTCTCATTTCTCTCCGCTGTCTCCCGCGGTCAGGGGGGGTTAAGAAGGTTGTTTGTTGTAGAGCATTCTTAAAGGCGGTCCGTACACGCTTGGAGGTGAACCGTCGACCGCTACGTTTGCGACGGCGACGCTCCGCAGGCGTCGCGGCTCGCGCCTCTCGACGTTTCGCGCGTTAGCCTCCCCGCCGCCCGGCTTCGGGTTCCGCTTCCGCGCGCTCCCCCGGGCGTCGGGGGCGACTGGCGTGGGTGGCTTGGGCCCCGTCATAACTGCTTGCAGTTCTAGTTATTAGGGGTCCAAGCCCGAGTCTGTAAGAACGGGCAATAGCAAAGCTATGCCGTTCATACAGCAGGGCTGTAGAACCCTATTGTTTTTCTACTGATTTTTCCTCTTCATTAGGGGTCCAAGCCCGAGTCTGTAAGAACGGGCAATAGCAAAGCTATGCCGTTCATACAGCAGGGCTGTAGAACCCTATTGTTTTTCTACTGATTTTTCCTCTTCATTATTATTATTATTATTATTCTTCTCCGCCTAAAACTCCGACTACAGCCTAAACCGTACATGGTGGGGGGTTGCCATTTTCAGGAATGGTCTGAATCACCGCAAGGACCTCAGGCACAAAAATTGACCCACTTCCACCACTAGGTGGCGCTATAGCAGAAAAACCGCATTTTGGCTCTATAACTCCCTATAACTCCCACACCGTACACCCTACATTCAAAACTCATACATCCACGCGTTCCCTGGATCCACCTGAATCACGTGATATAGGCCACGCCCATTTCCGCCTAGACTTTTATGCGTGAAAAATCGCAATTTATCAAAAACCTACTTTTTCGAACTCCTCCTAGACCGTGCGACCGATCTGCACGAAACTTGGACCGTAGCATCTCCAGACCGACCTAACAAAAGGTTAATGAAAAGAATTTTGATAGGACAAAAATTGCGCATATTACGCACGAACAAATTTGTGTAGCTAACTATGAAAACACCAACTTTGCCATATCTCGGCCAAAATAAAGGCTATCAACGCCAAACTTTAGATTCTTGTTTGCCATGACCCTCTGGAGGTGCCCCACGCGTTTTACAAAGATTGGTCACTAGGGGGCGCTACAAGTACAAAAAGTTTATATCTCATGAACGGCTCATCTGATTTTTACAAAATTTGATGGGCACCATCTAGGGACACTTCTGAGGCAATGTCTAGAGTGGGGTACTGAGGGGTCAAAGTGGGCGTGGCCTATGGGACCCAAGTCTAGATTCACCACTTACACTAATGTGAACAACTTTAAATTTACAGGGTAGATAGACAATGGGTCATGGACCACACCTACCAAACATTACACATGTGGACCACTAGGTGGCGCTATAATGGTTTTTTGCCTTTATCTCCCACATTACACATCGCACATTAGAAAACCATACATCCACGTGTTCCTTGAATCAAGCTGAATCACATGATATAGGCCACGCCCATTTTTGCTTAAAATCTTTTTCGCAAAATCGCGCAATGTGCAAAACCAACTTTTACGAACTCGTCCTAGGCCGTGCGACGGATCAGCTCGAAACCTGGTAGGTAGCATCTCCAGATGGACCTGACCATAAAGGTACTCAAGGAATTTTGCTACGTTAAAGTATGCGCATTTGACGACCAAACAAATTTGCATAGCTAGCTACCGCACACGTATCATATCATATCTCGGCCAAATTAAATGTTATCAGCAAGAACCTTCAGGGCATTGTTCAAGATGCCACTCTGATGCTCTGTACCAAATTTGGCGAAGATCGGCCTTCAGGGGGCGCTATAAGCAACCTTTATTTGTGTTGGCCAATAACTCAATGCATTTGAATGGGGAATTTGCAATTGCAATATCTCTGCCACAGTACATGCAATCAACACGAAACTTGTGGTGCTCGTTCGGCATGCGGCTCCGAGGCTCATTACCAAATTTGGCGAAGATCGGCCATTAGGGGGCGCTATAATCAACGTATACATGTTTTGGCCCTTTTACTCAATTGTAATGGGATATTTGCAATGGAAATGTACCACAGACCTTGCAGCTCACACTTCTCAATATTTACTGACGTTTGCCTCTTACCGTTAGGTTTTGGTTTTTACTTTTGCGTGCTCCTTTGGTTTTTTACAATAAAACAAACATCTTAACCCACCTGACAAAGTTTCTACAACCTTCACAGTGGACAAATGCAACTCTTTTCTCTCACTTTTTCAATCCAAAATCTACACCATTCGTAGGCGGCGATACCGTGCAATTAAACATTGCAGTTGGTGCTAAGTGGAGCGTCCGTCGTAGCGTGATCGGTTACGTCGGTGGCATCGATGCTTAATTTCCCACGAAGCACCCACGGAGGAAAACATAAATCGGCGCCTGTGACGTCGTTTACAACAACTTGACCACCTCCCCCGCTCCTTCAACCACCACACCTGCCTCCCCCCTCCACCCTCTCGGTCACTCTCTCATTTCTCTCAGCTGTGTCCCGCGGTCAGGGGGGTTAAGAAGTTTGTTTGTTGTAGAGAATTCTTAAAGGCGGTCCGTACACGCGTGGAGGTGAACAGTCGACCGCTACTTTTGCGACGGCGACGCACCGCAGACGTCGCGGCTCGCGCCTCTCGACGTTTAGCGACGTTCGCCTCCCCTCCGCCCGGCTTCGGGTTCCGCTTTCGCGCGCTCCCCCGGGCGTCGGGGGCGACTGGCGTGGGTGGCTTGGGCCCCGTCATAACTGCTTGCAGTTCTAGTTATTATTATTATTCTTCTCCGCGTAAAACTCCGACTACAGCCTAAACCGTACATGGTGGGGGGTTGCCATTTTCAGGAATGGTCTGAATCACCGCAAGGACCTCAGGCACAAAAAGTGACCCACTTCCACCACTAGGTGGCGCTATAGCAGAAAAACCGCATTTTGGCTCTATAACTCCCTATAACTCCCACACCGTACACCCTACATTCAAAACTCATACATCCACGCGTTCCCTGGATCCACCTGAATCACGTGATATAGGCCACGCCCATTTCCGCCTAGACTTTTATGCGTGAAAAATCGCAATTTATCAAAAACCTACTTTTTCGAACTCCTCCTAGACCGTGCGACCGATCTGCACGAAACTTGGACCGTAGCATCTCCAGACCGACGTAACAAAACGTTAATGAAAAGAATTTTGATAGGACAAAAATTTCGCATATTACGCACGAACAAATTTGTGTAGCTAACTATGAAAACACCAACTTTGCCATATCTCGGCCAAAATAAAGGCTATCAACGCCAAACTTTAGATTCTTGTTTGCCATGACCCTCTGGAGGTGCCCCACGCGTTTTACAAAGATTGGTCACTAGGGGGCGCTACAAGTACAAAAAGTTTATATCTCATGAACGGCTCATCTGATTTTTACAAAAGTTGATGGGCACCATCTAGGGATCCTTCTGAGGCCATGTCTAGAGTGGGGTACTGAGGGGTCAAAGTGGGCGTGGCCTATGGGACCCAAGTCTAGATTCACCACTTACACTAATGTGAACAACTTTAAATTTACAGGGTAGATAGACAATGGGTCATGGACCACACCTACCAAACATTACACATGTGGACCACTAGGTGGCGCTATAATGGTCTTTTGCCTTTATCTCCCACATTACACATCGCACATTAGAAAACCATACATCCACTTGTTCCTTGAATCAAGCTGAATCACATGATATAGGCCACGCCCATTTTTGCTTAAAATCTTTTTCGCAAAATCGCGCAATGTGCAAAACCAACTTTTACGAACTCGTCCTAGGCCGTGCGACGGATCAGCTCGAAACCTGGTAGGTAGCATCTCCAGATGGACCTGACCAAAAGTTACCCAAGGAATTTTGCTACGTTAAAGTATGCGCATTTGACGACCAAACAAATTTGCATAGCTAGCTACCGCACACGTATCATATCATATCTCGGCCAAATTAAATGTTATCAGCAAGAACCTTCAGGGCATTGTTCAAGATGCCACTCTGATGCTCTGTACCAAATTTGGCGAAGATCGGCCTTCAGGGGGCGCTATAAGCAACCTTTATTTGTGTTGGCCAATAACTCAATGCATTTGAATGGGGAATTTGCAATTGCAATATCTCTGCCACAGTACATGCAATCAACACGAAACTTGTGGTGCTCGTTCGGCATGCGGCTCCGAGGCTCATTACCAAATTTGGCGAAGATCGGCCATTAGGGGGCGCTATAATCAACGTATACATGTTTTGGCCCTTTTACTCAATTGTAATGGGATATTTGCAATGGAAATGTACCACAGACCTTGCAGCTCACACTTCTCAATATTTACTGACGTTTGCCTCTTACCGTTAGGTTTTGGTTTTTACTTTTGCGTGCTCCTTTGGTTTTTTACAATAAAACAAACATCTTAACCCACCTGACAAAGTTTCTACAACCTTCACAGTGGACAAATGCAACTCTTTTCTCTCACTTTTTCAATCCAAAATCTACACCATTCGTAGGCGGCGATACCGTGCAATTAAACATTGCAGTTGGTGCTAAGTGGAGCGTCCGTCGTAGCGTGATCGGTTACGTCGGTGGCATCGATGCTTAATTTCCCACGAAGCACCCACGGAGGAAAACATAAATCGGCGCCTGTGACGTCGTTTACAACAACTTGACCACCTCCCCCGCTCCTTCAACCACCACACCTGCCTCCCCCCTCCACCCTCTCGGTCACTCTCTCATTTCTCTCAGCTGTGTCCCGCGGTCAGGGGGGTTAAGAAGTTTGTTTGTTGTAGAGAATTCTTAAAGGCGGTCCGTACACGCGTGGAGGTGAACAGTCGACCGCTACTTTTGCGACGGCGACGCACCGCAGACGTCGTGGCTCGCGCCTCTCGACGTTTAGCGACGTTCGCCTCCCCTCCGCCCGGCTTCGGGTTCCGCTTTCGCCCGCTCCCCCGGGCGTCGGGGGCGACTGGCGTGGGTGGCTTGGGCCCCGTCATAACTGCTTGCAGTTCTAGTTATTATTATTCTTCTCCGCGTAAAACTCCGACTACAGCCTAAACCGTACATGGTGGGGGTTTGCCATTTTCAGGAATGGTCTGAATCACCGCAAGGACCTCAGGCACAAAAATTGACCCACTTCCACCACTAGGTGGCGCTATAGCAGAAAAACCGCATTTTGGCTCTATAACTCCCTATAACTCCCACACCGTACACCCTACATTCAAAACTCATACATCCACGCGTTCCCTGGATCCACCTGAATCACGTGATATAGGCCACGCCCATTTCCGCCTAGACTTTTATGCGTGAAAAATCGCAATTTATCAAAAACCTACTTTTTCGAACTCCTCCTAGACCGTGCGACCGATCTGCACGAAACTTGGACCGTAGCATCTCCAGACCGACGTAACAAAACGTTAATGAAAAGAATTTTGATAGGACAAAAATTCGCATATTACGCACGAACAAATTTGTGTAGCTAACTATGAAAACACCAACTTTGCCATATCTCGGCCAAAATAAAGGCTATCAACGCCAAACTTTAGATTCTTGTTTGCCATGACCCTCTGGAGGTGCCCCACGCGTTTTACAAAGATTGGTCACTAGGGGGCGCTACAAGTACAAAAAGTTTATATCTCATGAACGGCTCATCTGATTTTTACAAAAGTTGATGGGCACCATCTAGGGATCCTTCTGAGGCCATGTCTAGAGTGGGGTACTGAGGGGTCAAAGTGGGCGTGGCCTATGGGACCCAAGTCTAGATTCACCACTTACACTAATGTGAACAACTTTAAATTTACAGGGTAGATAGACAATGGGTCATGGACCACACCTACCAAACATTACACATGTGGACCACTAGGTGGCGCTATAATGGTCTTTTGCCTTTATCTCCCACATTACACATCGCACATTAGAAAACCATACATCCACTGTTCCTTGAATCAAGCTGAATCACATGATATAGGCCACGCCCATTTTTGCTTAAAATCTTTTTCGCAAAATCGCGCAATGTGCAAAACCAACTTTTACGAACTCGTCCTAGGCCGTGCGACGGATCAGCTCGAAACCTGGTAGGTAGCATCTCCAGATGGACCTGACCAAAAGTTACCCAAGGAATTTTGCTACGTTAAAGTATGCGCATTTGACGACCAAACAAATTTGCATAGCTAGCTACCGCACACGTATCATATCATATCTCGGCCAAATTAAATGTTATCAGCAAGAACCTTCAGGGCATTGTTCAAGATGCCACTCTGATGCTCTGTACCAAATTTGGCGAAGATCGGCCTTCAGGGGGCGCTATAAGCAACCTTTATTTGTGTTGGCCAATAACTCAATGCATTTGAATGGGGAATTTGCAATTGCAATATCTCTGCCACAGTACATGCAATCAACACGAAACTTGTGGTGCTCGTTCGGCATGCGGCTCCGAGGCTCATTACCAAATTTGGCGAAGATCGGCCATTAGGGGGCGCTATAATCAACGTATACATGTTTTGGCCCTTTTACTCAATTGTAATGGGATATTTGCAATGGAAATGTACCACAGACCTTGCAGCTCACACTTCTCAATATTTACTGACGTTTGCCTCTTACCGTTAGGTTTTGGTTTTTACTTTTGCGTGCTCCTTTGGTTTTTTACAATAAAACAAACATCTTAACCCACCTGACAAAGTTTCTACAACCTTCACAGTGGACAAATGCAACTCTTTTCTCTCACTTTTTCAATCCAAAATCTACACCATTCGTAGGCGGCGATACCGTGCAATTAAACATTGCAGTTGGTGCTAAGTGGAGCGTCCGTCGTAGCGTGATCGGTTACGTCGGTGGCATCGATGCTTAATTTCCCACGAAGCACCCACGGAGGAAAACATAAATCGGCGCCTGTGACGTCGTTTACAACAACTTGACCACCTCCCCCGCTCCTTCAACCACCACACCTGCCTCCCCCCTCCACCCTCTCGGTCACTCTCTCATTTCTCTCAGCTGTGTCCCGCGGTCAGGGGGGTTAAGAAGTTTGTTTGTTGTAGAGAATTCTTAAAGGCGGTCCGTACACGCGTGGAGGTGAACAGTCGACCGCTACTTTTGCGACGGCGACGCACCGCAGACGTCGTGGCTCGCGCCTCTCGACGTTTAGCGACGTTCGCCTCCCCTCCGCCCGGCTTCGGGTTCCGCTTTCGCCCGCTCCCCCGGG
Organism: Sander lucioperca; assembly: GCF_008315115.2. NCBI lineage: Eukaryota > Metazoa > Chordata > Actinopteri > Perciformes > Percidae > Sander > Sander lucioperca. The sequence continues at coordinate 31,574,830 of NC_050179.1, read as the reverse complement.
CGTCGGGGGCGACTGGCGTGGGTGGCTTGGGCCCCGTCATAACTGCTTGCAGTTCTAGTTATTATTATTATTCTTCTCCGCGTAAAACTCCGACTACAGCCTAAACCGTACATGGTGGGGGGTTGCCGTTTTCAGGACTGGTCCCAAACGCCGCAAGGACCTCAGGCACAATAAGTCACCCACTTCCACCACTAGGTGGCGCTATAGCAGAAAAAACGCGTTTTGGCTCTTTAACTCCCTATAACTCTCACACCGTACACCCTACATTCAAAAATCATACATCCACGCGTTCCCTGGATCCCCCTGAATCACGTGATATAGGCCACGCCCATTTCCGCCTAGACTTTTATGCGTGAAAAATCGCGATTTATCAAAAACCTACTTTTTCGAACTCCTCCTAGACCGTGCGACCGATCTGCACGAAACTTGGACCCTAGCATCTGCAGTCCGACCTGACAAAAAGGTAATAAAAAGATTTTTTATAGGATAAAAATTACGCATATTACGCACGAACAAATTTGTGTAGCTAACTATGAAAACACCAACTTTGCCATATCTCAGCCAAAATAAAGGCTATCAACGCCAAACTTTAGATTCTTGTTTGCTATGACCCTCTGGAGGTGCCCCACGCGTTTTATGAAGATTGGGCACTAGGGGGCGCTACAAGTACAAAAAGTTTATATCTCATGAACGGCTCATCCGATTTTTACAAAATTTGATGGGCACCATCTAGGGACACTCCTGAGGCCAGGTCTAGAGTGGGGTACTGAGGGGTCAAAGTGGGCGTGGCCTATGGGACCCAAGTCTAGATTCACCACTTACACTAATGTGAACAACTTTAAATTTACAGGGTAGATAGACAATGGGTCATGGACCACACCTACCAAAACTTACACATGTGGACCACTAGGTGGCGCTACAATGGTTTTTGGCCTTTATCTCCCACATCACACATCGCACATTAGAAAACCATACATCCCCGTGTTCCTTGAATCAAGCTGAATCACGTGATATAGGCCACGCCCATTTTTGCTTACAAACTTTTTCGCAATATCGCACAATGCGCAAAACCAACTTTTTCGAACTCGTCCTAGGCCGTGCGACGGATCAGCTCGAAACCTGGTAGGTAGCATCTGGAGATGGACCTGACCAAAACGTTACTCAAGGAATTTTCCTCCGTTAAAGTATGCGCATTTGACGACCAAACAAATTTTCATAGCTAGCTACCACACACGTATCATATCATATCTTGGCCAAATGAAACGTTATCAGCAAGAAACTTGATGTCATTGTTCAACATGCCACTCTGATGCTTTGTACCAAATTTGGCGAAGATCGGCCTTTAGGGGGCGCTATAATCAACGTTTATTTGTTATGGCCAATAACTCAATGCATTTGAATGGGAAATTTGCATATGCAATATCTCTGCCACAGTACATACAATCAACGTGAAACTTGTGGTGCTCGTTCGGCATGGGGCTCCGAGGCTCAGTACCAAATTTGGCGAAGATCGGCCATTAGGGGGCGCTATAATCAACGTATACATGTTTTGGCCCTTTTACTCAATTGTAATGGGATATTTGCAATGGAAATGTACCACAGACCTTGCAGCTCACACTTCTCAATATTTACTGACGTTTGCCTCTTACCGTTAGGTTTTGGTTTTTACTTTTGCGTGCTCCTTTGGTTTTTTACAATAAAACAAACATCTTAACCCACCTGACAAAGTTTCTACAACCTTCACAGTGGACAAATGCAACTCTTTTCTCTCACTTTTTCAATCCAAAATCTACACCATTCGTAGGCGGCGATACCGTGCAATTAAACATTGCAGTTGGTGCTAAGTGGAGCGTCCGTCGTAGCGTGATCGGTTACGTCGGTGGCATCGATGCTTAATTTCCCACGAAGCACCCACGGAGGAAAACATAAATCGGCGCCTGTGACGTCGTTTACAACAACTTGACCGCCTCCCCCGCTCCTTCAACCACCACACCTGCCTCCACCCTCTCGGTCACTCTCTCATTTCTCTCAGCTGTGTCCCGCGGTCAGGGGGGTTTAAGAAGTTTGTTTGTTGTAGAGAATTCTTAAAGGCGGTCCGTACACGCGTGGAGGTGAACAGTCGACCGCTACTTTTGCGACGGCGACGCACCGCAGACGTCGTGGCTCGCGCCTCTCGACGTTTAGCGACGTTCGCCTCCCCTCCGCCCGGCTTCGGGTTCCGCTTTCGCGCGCTCCCCCGGGCGTCGGGGGCGACTGGCGTGGGTGGCTTGGGCCCCGTCATAACTGCTTGCAGTTCTAGTTATTATTATTCTTCTCCGCGTAAAACTCCGACTACAGCCTAAACCGTACATGGTGGGGGGTTGCCGTTTTCAGGACTGGTCCCAAACGCCGCAAGGACCTCAGGCACAATAAGTCACCCACTTCCACCACTAGGTGGCGCTATAGCAGAAAAAACGCGTTTTGGCTCTTTAACTCCCTATAACTCCCACACCGTACACCCTACATTCAAAAATCATACATCCACGCGTTCCCTGGATCCACCTGAATCACGTGATATAGGCCACGCCCATTTCCGCCTAGACTTTTATGCGTGAAAAATCGCGATTTATCAAAAACCTACTTTTTTGAACTCCTCCTAGACCGTGCGACCGATCTGCACGAAACTTGGACCCTAGCATCTGCAGACCGACCTGACAAAAAGGTAATAAAAAGATTTTTTATAGGATAAAAATTACGCATATTACGCACGAACAAATTTGTGTAGCTAACTATGAAAACACCAACTTTGCCATATCTCAGCCAAAATAAAGGCTATCAACGCCAAACTTTAGATTCTTGTTTGCTATGACGCTCTGGAGGTGCCCCACGCGTTTTATGAAGATTGGGCACTAGGGGGCACTACAAGTACAAAAAGTTTATATCTCATGAACGGCTCATCCGATTTTTACAAAATTTGATGGGCACCATCTAGGGACACTTCTGAGGCCAGGTCTAAAGTGGGGTACTGAGGGGTCAAAGTGGGCGTGGCCTATGGGACCCAAGTCTAGATTCACCACTTACACTAATGTGAACAACTTTAAATTTACAGGGTAGATAGACAATGGGTCATGGACCACACCTACCAAAACTTACACATGTGGACCACTAGGTGGCGCTACAATGGTTTTTGGCCTTTATCTCCCACATCACACATCGCACATTAGAAAACCATACATCCCCGTGTTCCTTGAATCAAGCTGAATCACGTGATATAGGCCACGCCCATTTTTGCTTACAATCTTTTTCGCAATATCGCACAATGCGCAAAACCAACTTTTTCGAACTCGTCCTAGGCCGTGCGACGGATCAGCTCGAAACCTGGTAGGTAGCATCTCCAGATGGACCTGACCAAAAAGTTACTCAAGGAATTTTGCTACGTTAAAGTATGCGCATTTGACGACCAAACAAATTTTCATAGCTAGCTACCACACACGTATCATATCATATCTTTGCCAAATGAAATGTTATCACCAAGAAACTTGATGTCATTGTTCAACATGCCACTCTGATGGTCTGTACCAAATTTGGCGAAGATCGGCCTTTAGGGGGCGCTATAATCAACGTTTATTTGTTATGGCCAATAACTCAATGCATTTGAATGGGAACTTTGCATATGCAATATCTCTGCCACAGTACATACAATCAACGCGAAACCTGTGGTGCTCGTTCGGCATGGGGCTCTGAGGCTCAGTACCAAATTTGGCGAAGATCGGCCATTAGGGGGCGCTATAATCAACGTAGACCAGTTTTGGCCCTTTTACTCAATTTTAATGGGATATTTGCAATGGAAATATACCACAGACCTTGCAGCTCACACTTCTTAATATTTACTGAAGTTTGCCTCATACCGTTAGGTTTTTGTTTTCATTTTTGCGTGCTCCTTTGGTTTTTTACAATAAACAAACTTCTTAACCCACCTGACAAAGTTTCTACAACCTTCACAGTGGACAAATGCAACTCTTTTCTCTCACTTTTTAAATCCAATATCAACACCATTCATAGGCGGCGATACCGTGCAATTAAACATTGCAATTGGTGCTAAGTGGAGCACCTGTCGTAGCGTGATCGGTTACGTCGGTGGCATCGATGCTTAATTTCCCACGAAGCACCCACGGAGGAAAACATAAATCGGCGCCTGTGACGCCATTTACAACAACTTGACCGCCTCCCCCGCTCCTTCAACCACCACGCCTGCCTCCCCCCTCCACCCTCTCGGTCACTCTCTCATTTCTCTCCGCTGTCTCCCTCGGTCAGGGGGGGTTAAGAAGGTTGTTTGTTGTAGAGCATTCTTAAAGGCGGTCCGTACACGCTTGGAGGTGAACCGTCGACCGCTACGTTTGCGACGGCGACGCTCCGCAGGCGTCGCGGCTCGCGCCTCTCGACGTTTCGCGCGTTAGCCTCCCCGCCGCCCGGCTTCGGGTTCCGCTTCCGCGCGCTCCCCCGGGCGTCGGGGGCGACTGGCGTGGGTGGCTTGGGCCCCGTCATAACTGTTTGCAGTTCTAGTTATTATTATTCTTCTCCGCGTAAAACTCCGACTACAGCCTAAACCGTACATGGTGGGGGGTTGCCGTTTTCAGGACTGGTCCCAAACGCCGCAAGGACCTCAGGCACAATAAGTCACCCACTTCCACCACTAGGTGGCGCTATAGCAGAAAAAACGCGTTTTGGCTCTTTAACTCCCTATAACTCCCACACCGTACACCCTACATTCAAAAATCATACATCCACGCGTTCCCTGGATCCACCTGAATCACGTGATATAGGCCACGCCCATTTCCGCCTAGACTTTTATGCATGAAAAATCGCGATTTATCAAAAACCTACTTTTTTGAACTCCTCCTAGACCGTGCGACCGATCAGCACGAAATTTGGCAGGTAGCATCTGCAGACCGACCTGACAAAAAGGTAATAAAAAGATTTTTTATAGGATAAAAATTACGCATATTACGCACGAACATATTTGTGTAGCTAACTATGAAAACACCAACTTTGCCATATCTCAGCCAAAATAAAGGCTATCAACGCCAATCTTTAGATTCTTGTTTGCCATGACCCTCTGGAGGTGCCCCACGCGTTTTATGAAGATTGGGCACTAGGGGGCGCTACAAGTACAAAAAGTTTATATCTCATGAACGGCTCATCCGATTTTTACAAATTTTGATGGGCACCATCTAGGGACACTCCTGAGGCCAGGTCTAGAGTGGGGTACTGAGGGGTCAAAGTGGGCGTGGCCTATGGGACCCAAGTCTAGATTCACCACTTACACTAATGTGAACAACTTTAAATTTACAGGGTAGATAGACAATGGGTCATGGACCACACTTACCAAAACTTACACATGTGGACCACTAGGTGGCGCTATAATGGTTTTTGGCCTTTATCTCCCACATCACACATCGCACATTAGAAAACCATACATCCCCGTGTTCCTTGAATCAAGCTGAATCACGTGATATAGGCCACGCCCATTTTTGCTTACAATCTTTTTCGCAATATCGCACAATGCGCAAAACCAACTTTTTCGAACTCGTCCTGGGCCGTGCGACGGATCAGCTCGAAACCTGGTAGGTAGCATCTCCAGATGGACCTGACCAAAACTTAATAAAAAGATTTTTTATAGGATACAAATTGCGCATATTACGCACAAACAAGTTTGTGTAGCTAACTATGAAAACACCAACTTTGCCATATCTCAGCCAAAATAAAGGCTATCAACGCCAGTCTTTAGATTCTTGTTTGTCATGACCCTCTGGAGGTCCCCCACCTGTTTTATGAAAATTGGTCACTAGGGGGCGCTACAAGTACGAAAAGTTTATATTTCATGAATGGCTCATTCGATCTTTACAAGTTTTGATGGGTACCATCTAGGAAAGAATGAACCGTCGACCGCTACGTTTGCAACGGCGACGTACCGCAGACGTCGCAGCTCGCGCCTCTCGATGTTTAGCGACGTTTGCCTCCCCGCCGCCCGGCTTCGGGTTCCGCTTTCGCGCCCTCCCCCGGGCGTCGGGGGCGACTGGCGTGGGTGGCTTGGGCCCCGTCATAACTGCTTGCAGTTCTAGTTTAAAGTTGTCATTAAGTAACAAAACAATCGGGTCAGCAGGAATTCGACATCCTATCACATCAGATATTATTGATGTTGTTTTATTCCAGAACTCATGCACCTGTTAACATTCCCAGACCATATGTAGGAATGTTCCAATTTGTTCAGGTTGACAGAACGTGCAATAGGGAGTGGGAATGACTTTAGAGATGTATCTCTTCTGAGGAGTCCAATATGTCCTATGACATATGTTGAAGTGGATATACTGGACTAGATTTGGGTTCTTGGAACAGTGGAAAATTTTGTTCCCAAACTGTCTCCCAATTAATTGCGTTCCCCTCAGGGCTCAGCTCTCGCTCCCATTTCTTTACTATTGGGAGTTCTTCTATGGATATTTGCATCAGTTTAGTATACATTTTGGACACTAATCCTCTCACAGGAAAATCAACAAACCATTTAATGACTCGGTGTGCCTCAAGACTGTTTCCCCATGGCATTCCATAACATTTTAGGGCTGCTCTTAAGTGAAGATAAAAGAAGAAGGATGTCTTGGGGACCTCAAAACTAGCTCTCAGGTCTTCAAAACTCAACATACCTTTCTCATTGAATAGCTGGTCTTCCAGAAATTTATTGGTGGGGGTAAGTGGATCATTGTACTTAAGAAATTCACACGAGGAACTATGTTCATTTTAACAACAGCAATCCTGGACCGTAGTGATGCCGGCAGCGCAGACCAATTGGCCAGATCCCTTTGAACACTACTTAATATAGTTTCATAGTTGTCCTGGACAACTTGCTGTAGCAATGCGTGTATGGTGATGCCCAAATATGTAATTTTGCTTTGGGTTGGTATTGTAACACTAATGGCTGATGTCACATGCCTGTTGTTCAATAAAAGAAGATTTATTATTATTTATTTTTGCCTTATGGCTTGGGCTAACAGTTCAAGAGAGATTGCAAACAGCATGGGGGAAAGGGGGCATCCCTGTCGCGAGCCCCGCTCGATGGGAAATGGCTGAGAATGCAAGCCATTGGTTGAGACTATGGCAGTGGGATTCGCATATAAAGTATGCACCATGTCAATGAATTTGGCCCCCAAGCCAAGCCTCTCCATTACTTGCCACAAGTAGTTCCACTCTAGGCGGTCAAAAGCCTTTTCCACATCCACTGATAACACTGCTGCTGTTGTTGGAAGGTTTTTGGCTTCTTCTATTACATGAAATAGTCTGCGTACATTGTCTGCAGCATGATGCTTTGGTATAAAACCTGATTGGTCGGGGTGAACTAGCTTCTCAATAAAGCGCTCTAGGCGGAAAGCCAAGACTTTGGAATAAAGCTTAATATCAGTCCCGATGAGGCTGATGGGCCTGAAATTTGAGCAATCCGTAAGATTTTAGTAGATTAGCGCAGTGTTGGTTTGTTGGTGGAAAGTACCCTTCTCTATGGCTGAGGTTAAAGCTTGTAAGATGGTAGGTCCTAATATGTCAAAATACTGTAGAAGAAGTTCTGATGGAATTCCATCTAACCCTGGTGTTTTCCCTTTTTACCTGTTTTTAATGCTGCTTTAAGTTCCTCTAATGTTATAGGTTGACCCAGTTCTTCTGCCTCCTCTGGGTCAAGAAGAGGCATATTTAGTTATTTTAGGAATTCCTGGCACTGTGTCAGATCTGAGTTGCAGGAGGACTCATACAACTTTGAGTAGAAGGATTGAAAAGTGGCGCTGATATCCTTAGGATTTGCTGAGATACCTCGGTCTGTGAGGATGCTGTTGATAGTAGCTCTGGATTCGCTTTGTTTTAATTTCAGAAACTAATTGAAACATGTCTAGTGCATTCTTATGTTAAACATGAACAGTGTTCCAAAAATCTTAGAACTAGGTCTCAACCAGCTACCATTACATGGATTATACGCTGTATAGTCCGCATTCATCATGTTGTTTCAGTCTAATTAAATGTTCCTTTAAAGCTTGGTTCCAAAACGTACGTACAGTGCCCTCGAGTCAAACTTAGTACAGTACTCCAGATACCGCTAGTCCATAGCCGCTGGGTCTGCCAGCCCCGGGCCCGCTGCCAGCTCCAGCACCAGACAAGATCTCCCCCCGTCGTCCTCTGGCCCCTACGTTGGCATTCGGTCCAGCCGCAGAGCGGCTCGTGTGCATGTCCCGTCACCCTCCATATCCAGCTCCCGACAAAAAACGTCTGCATCCTTGGCTGTAGTGAAACTGAGCACTCTCCCTCCGTGGGTCACTCTCAGGGTGGCCGGATAGATAAGGAAGTTTGAGACGCCTTTAGCATGTAGCTTACACTAAGCTCCTATAAATTCTTGGCAACGCTGGACGGTGAAAGCACTGTTGTCAGCCTTAAAGCGTAGAGTTGCTTTGGAATCACGAATCAGGCCTTTCTGCTGTACTTGTCTCACCCCCTGAAGGATTGCTTGGCGGTCCTGGTATCTCAAACACCTGAAAATTAGAGTACGTGTTGTCGTACCCTTGCCGTAGATTCTGTGTGCTCTGTCAATTTCGATGGAAGCCCTGTTCTGTAAGGAGGGGATCCACACCGGTAACTGCTTTTGCACGAACCCAACTGGGTCATATTTTTCGCTGCCCTCTGTCAGTCCAATGATGCGTACATTGTTGCGTCGGGCTCTGTCTTCCATTTTGGCTAGCTTATACTCAAATTTCTTCTGGTCCTCAACACAGGCGTCACCATGTTTCTCATCTGCCTGTTACCCCTTGTGTCTTGTCTAGTCATTGCACCAGATCACGTACCGTTGCTCCCTGCCTCTCGACCTCTGTCCTGATGTGTTGCAGCGAGGTATCAATTTCTGCTAGCACTTCCTTCACTGCGTTGCGGACCACTGATTCAAGCACACTTTGTTGCTTTTCCAGGGCCTTGGCTATAACGTTTTCTATGTTTAAGTCCGCGCTAGCATCAGTAGCCATATTAGCCGCCGCCATGTTGGTAGGTTTCTGTGTCCGGGTAAACGGCAACGAGACCTGCTTTTTTGCTCCTGCAGGCATTTCACTGAGTCACTGGTAACAAATAAAACGATTGACGTCAAAGTTGAAGGAATAGACCTGTTTTTGTTTTTTTTATGAAAATACGGAGGTGGGTGAGGAGCTCTAGCCCTGAGCGACCATTGCGATTGCCGGTCACGTGACCTCTTCCTCACGCACAATTGTTCCATACCACACCTTGTAAAATCCAACTCAAATCTTAAATAAAAATTTGTTCTTAATATTTTATCGGCGCTGTCTCACCGTCACAGAGTCCGCTACGGAGTGCAGGAGGATGCGTCAAATACCCTATCATTAGATAACTGCAGAACACAGTGTAAATAACTAAATATCTGTCTTTAAAACATGCATATATCATCAAAGTCTGAAAATACAGGCGTTAAGCTCTCGCGCAATTGTTACACTTAATGTCCTCATTATCGTTCCAAACTTTAATACTGTTTGTGACAGAAACATGCATGAAGAAAAGTGTGACTTTCGTCTTCAAATTGTATCTCAGGGTGAGGGATACCACCAGTTGATGCTGTGATTTTGGCAAGGTGTTAACAATCACAAATTGTTGTAAACATATAAATACTGCGGTGACCCCTGTGCGTAATGCTGCATGATGGCACTGCTGGCTCTGCAGGAGGACTACGCCAGTGGAAGAATCAGGAGACAAAGAGACTTCAGGGACCACGATGATGACTGGCTAATATGCCAATTTAAATTCCTTAAAGCTGCGCTCTTGGATCAATGTACTGAATTGGGTCCAGTAGAGAGGTCAACGCACCGGAACCGTGCCATCCCGGTCCAAATACAGGTCCTCGCCACTCTGGGGGCAACTGGCTGTTTCCAGAGGGAAATGGCAGACAGCTAAGTGTTTTATATAAATATTATAATCTTCAACTTTATCACTAAGGCTTGTTTTGATATAATGTATAGTTCTGTTAAATCCTATCCTATAGGTCTGGTATATCAAAGCTGTCCCAGAGTGCCGTAATGCCTGCCGTTTTGGATGGTATTATTAATGTAGGTAGTCTATAGATCAGGTTTCCCTACACTATGCGAGAACAGGCCAAAATTATAATTCTATTTGCAGCAATTCAACAGCGTCTGAGAAGTTTTTTGCTTTTTCCCCGCCAGTCGTCATGATTCGGCGTAACGAAAGAACAACTGCCAGGGTCATTAACATACTGATCAGCATTCATGAGGTGCTTTGCATTGACTACTTATGCTTAGAAATGGGCGTGTACAAGGTGGGATAAGTGGCTGATTCACATACGCGCACTTGTGGGTAATCTGTGATTTATAAAGGGAACATTGCTTACAGATGTGCGTACACACGGTTTTATAAATCTGATTTTTTTTTTTTGGCGTACGCCATTTTTGGCTTTTGGTCTTACATATACTTTCAGTAAGGATCCTACGTTTTATAAATGAGACCCCAGATCATTATCAGGCTCTGAAATGACTGCAAAAACATTAATTTGGGGATTATATTCTGTGCCTTTATTTTTTTGATAGCAAACAGTAGAGAGATGACAGGAAACATCAGGAGAGAGACAGATGGGAACAACATGCAACAAAGGTCTCTGGCTGGATGAGTACTGAGGGCTTTGCTAGTCACTGTGGTACCTTAACCCCAAGGCCTGCAGGTCGCTCCCTGGAGAAAGATTTTCAGCACATACATACTGTACTAGCAAATGAAACAACACTGTGGCTGTGCATTGTTCAGTTTGTAACCAGTGATATCAAGGGTGTAGGTTTGGTTTAACTTTGGATCTTATGCAAAAGGACGTGATGACCTCCATCTAGGCTTGGACTGGTGTAAACATTTTCAAATTGGTTTGATATCAAGCCTAACACCGGACCGAACCGGTATACCGAATCTTACCACTAGGTATCGCACTTGTCTCAGCCACTCCTGAGTGGGACTAGTCTATATCCACGACGCTTAACTTCCGGGATTGCTCCATTGCCGCCGGAAATTCCGCCGGATGCACCTCTTTACGACTCAATGTCTGTTTCCTTTCGCTTTCTTTGTGTTGGAATTTTAAACTGCGGTGGATTTATGAGAACTATGGTTAAAGGTGCAGTAGGTAAGACTTATAAAACTAACTTTCTGTCATATTTGCTGAAACTGACCTTATGTTCGAGTAGAACTACATGAAGCAGGTAATTAAAAAAAAAAAATCTGGCTCCTGTAGTGTGATTTGCAAAAATCCACAGCTCCCTGTACAGATGCACCAATCATGGCCGGTGTCTAACTGTGTGTCAATCACTGCTCATGCACACGCATTCATTCTCCCTTGTGGGGGGAGGAGCTTAGGAGAACGTTTTGGGCTTCAGCAGAAAGGGGGGAGGGACTGGAAAGTTGTTGATGTTCAAACTTTTTCCCAATCGTACCTACAGCACCTTCAACTGCTCCTCAGATCTCTGCAGGGTAAATCCAGACAGCTAACTAGACTATCTGTCCAATCTAAGTTTTCTGTTGCATGACTAAAACAAACTTTGAACTACACGTTCCACCAAAACAAGGTCCTTCCCGAGGCTATTTTTCAGCTGCACCGAGGCTCCGTGCGCCGCTTAGCGCCACAAGACAATTGTGATTGGTTTAAAGACATGCCAATAAACCAGGGCACGTTTTTCTCCCGTCCCGGAATGCTGTGTAATGTATGCAATACGAGATTAAAGTGGCACTAATGAGAAAGTTCATGAGAGTGTAGCGACTCCAGACGATATGGTGGCAGCAATGCTCCTCTAAGCCATGACTTTTTACCTTCTGTGAGGTTATAACAGAAGGTTTATTATCTTTGGTTATAATAACTCTTTGGTTAGGTTTTTACATTTTGCCTGGTCTTTTTCAGCTCACTTCTTTCGTCGGCTTGATATTCGAAATGTTTCCATTTCAACAGCGCAGTTTTAGTTTTCTTTGAGACTAACTGCCATTATTAATTTTGTCACCCCAAAAGACACATGAACTTTTAGTAACGTTAAACAAACGGCGTGTGCCGTTCAGCTGTTTCCCCCTCTCAGTAAATTGCGGTCAGACAATAGTAGCCGTTAGTTTGTTCGTTTATATACAAACATTATGTTAATTAAGTTGTCATATTTTTGTAAAGTTTAGTGAGCCAAGCTAACATTACCAGTTTTTCCACAGTAAATTAAGCTTTACTACACTACGCTTTATTTAGCCCCAAAAATAAATAAAGCAAGCTATAAGCTACATGAATATGGCAATAGTAGTTAACTACATCAGAGCTATATTTTTATACATCCATGTACACAACATACACGTCTGTATATATATGTAATACTCAGCAGTTTTATTTCAGACCGCAGCAGAAAGCTCCTTGCTTGAGCTTCAGAATGATCGGGGAAAATGTATGTTAGCTTGTGTCAAACCAAAACCAAACCGGTTTAGCCTTGTACACCGGACTGGACCGGTGAAACCGGAATTCGGCCCAACTCTACCTCCATCCATGCTTTTTAGGGGCATTTTTAACAACAATAATAAAATTGCTTGATGTTATGAACGCAAATTAGACTTGGCCACTCAAATGTTAGTTATATGCAGCAAAGACATTGTTTTAAAGTCCGATGATCTTTTCAGCTATAAGTACCATATGATTCCATGTTGCTCCTGTACATTCATCTCACAGACAGTGTATTACAGCCAGAGGGTTGTAAGATCAGGTTAGGTATCCCCCATATCTCACTCTTTTTCCCTGTCCATCAAAATGGCTTTTGTTTGCAGAATAACATCTAAACTTGGCAGCTCAGCGTAGACATTTCCAGTTAACCTTGTGGAGTTAAAATGACAAGATCGTTTCACATAGTTAAAAACGTTGGTAGGGGACAGATGTGCACAAAAACGATGGATTAGGTGTGATCACAGCAATTGACTGGTCTGTATCACTAAACATACCTACCATATGATATTATAGTCTAACCTCAATACACACATACCATTTCCCTTATACATTGAGTTTGACTTTTCCACCTAAATGTCCAAGCAGCCTCACACTGTTTTCTCACCCTTACTACAGTAAAAAGGAAGCTCTTCAGCTCCGTCTAGTCACGCTCAACCACGGAATGAATAGACATTATTTTTTAGGTGTTACATGTATTACTAATTTAGAATGCTTCACACCCAAACCCATAAAATAAGCTCTGGGTTTCTGATCACAGATTTTGTATTTTCCATGTGTTGACATCTTTGATTTCTCATTCATCATCTTGGATTTCCTTTTCCTTTTTGTGTAGGCACACACAATAACACAGTCTGCTGAGGTCAAACCACGCTAGCGCATGCATGGACACGCTTCAAGTCCCCTGAGCAGCGATGAACACTTTTCTAACAGCAGTTTTGATTTTCCTGTGTTTTACTAGATGTGCATACACCTTGAGTGGTTAGGGTGTGTGTGTGTGTGTGTGTGTGTGTGTGTGTGTGTGTGTGTGTGTGTGTGTGTGTGTGTGTGTGTGTGTGTGTGTGAGAGAGTGTGAGTGAGTGAGTGAGTGTGTGTCTCTCTGTGTGTGTGTCTGTCTCTGTGTGTCTGTCTGTGCGTGTCTCTGTGTGTGTCTGTGGGTGTGTGTATAGCTGTTGCTGTGACCATGATTGTGCTCATCTCTGTTCTGTAGGCTACTTGCCACTCTCTACTGAATAAAGCAACAGTAAAAGAAAAAAAGGAAAACAAAAAAGCAGTAAGTTTGGAGAATCTATTTTCCCTCAGACACTTTACCCCCTAAAGCAAAAAAAAAAGCCTTTTTTTTTTGCATTTTATTTTATTTTTTCTTCATTTTTTAAAACTTGGTTTAATTTGGTTTCTATGGAAACATTTAATTATTTTCTCCATATTCAGCTTTGTGTACAACCCTCTCTTAAAATCATTGTACTAATATCGGCACCATTCGGTGTATTTTCAATTAACAGTTCCCAGGAAACTGTGGCATTCTCTCGTATTTTCTTTCTGGACTCTGTGGTCTCCAGGAGTCATTTTCTCAGAACATTTCATCTGCAGATAAATCTTGTTTCTCCATCTTATATAACTAATATTAATGAGTCTACCCTTACACACACACTTTAAAAAAGACATGAATTGTAAATGGACTTGCATCTATATAGCGTGTTTTTTAGTCTTCTGACCACGCAAAGTACTTTACATTACATGCCACATTCACCTCATTCACACACTGATGGCAGAGGCTGCCATGCAAGGTCCAATCTGCTCATCAGAATCTAAACTAATATTATAATTCACATGGACATTTGCACACCGAGGGCATAGCCTTCATTAGCAATTTGGGGTTCAAAATGGTCTTTAGATGAAATATTCTGATAAACTGGCCTCCCTCTGTCATGGGTTGGATTTCTCAGCTGTATGGTCTCCTTTTTTCCCAGCGTATATGATGAGCAATGTCTGAATTTGAGAGAGTGATTTTTTTTCCAGTGCCTTGCCACAGAACCTTGTCACTCACACTCAAATACAGGTGTTTATGTGCAGATTTGCTCTTGTTTAACGTTTTTGCTTGATTCTTAGCACTCCAGGGTGGACTCTGGATCAGATTTATTTATAAATCTGTGAGGTGAGAAAGCACGACGACTCCGGGGAAGAAGCTAAGTTAGTAACAAGCATTAATGGGACATGAATGCACACAGATGCATTTCAGCACTGTTAAATGAGATCAAGACAAAAATTAAGTCATTGAAACTGGGTTGAACGAAATATAGAGACTAGGGATGTCCCGATCGCAAGTATCAGATCGATCGCGGATCTGCATTCACTCCGATTACTTTACTCTGGTCATTCACATCAGCTTGTAGTGATCGCCGCCTTTAATCACATACGCCCTGCGCCACAGACACACCGCAAGACCGCCTGGATGCCGGCACTTTCAAACCAAGATGGCGCTTGGCCACTCACCAGTGTCTGTCCAGAGAGTGTCTCCTAGATTGCCAGCCCTTGGCTAAAAGTCAAAAAGCCCATCTTTCTTAGTCATCAGTTTTACAGTAGCGGATTACTCCACTCCCCCGCACTTCTTCCTCGATTCTACCAGGAAACCATGCTTACAGGCTATTATTTCCTGGAGCCGACATCAGAGTTAAACACGAGAAGAAAATCAACTATTAAGTGCAAGAGGTGTATAAAGTTTATTTTTTTTGTAACAATTTCTTATTTATTTTTTAAACATACAAAACATACAATTCGAAACATTAACATCCCCCCCCTCCCTCTCATCATCACGACCCACCCAAACAAAAATCAAGAACAAATATACAATATTCAAGACCATACAACAAAATAACAAAATACACAATAAACCAAATACACATATGTATAAGTGACAACACCATAAGTCCATCATGCATGTCTCTCCCCAGCTCAAAGCTTCTTAGGAGCCCTCCAGAAAGTTCAGGTACTTACCCCATTTTCTAGTATAGTCATCCAATCTGCCAGATGCCTTAAATTAAAGGCATAGTAATAATACAACAATACAACTTTGGTAGACCTAAACCTCCTTTATCAATCAGTCTTTGTAATTTATTAAAATGTAGCCAGGGTTTTTATACCATTCCATATAAATGTCTTTGTTATCCTGTCAAACCATTTAAAATATGACAGGGGAACCTCCAGAGAAAGAGACTGGATAAGGTAATTCAGCTTCGGAACACAAGCCATTTTTGTAACATTGACCTTACCTTCTTTTGAGAGATTGAGAGTCGCCCATCTATTAACATCACAAGATATGTTATTCAATAATGGATCCAAATTAACTTTAACTAGGTCTTTTAACTGGGGAGGGAATAAGATACCCAGATATACCTTGCTTGGGCCACTGAAATGTACCTGATTGGAAGGCTGTTACGGGGCTCTGAGCTGTTAAAGGTAACGCTTCTGACTTGGGCCAATTTACCCTATAACCTGACAGAGTAATGGTCCCGAGTAGACAGGGTATTGATCTGCTAATCTGCCAATTCAGCTTGCCCTTGCCTCTCGCCGCCCGCAACACCCGTTCCTGGTCTGGTGATCTTAGGAATCTCGCCAGAATGATCCTGGGTCTGCCCCCCACCTGGGTCAAAGTTTAGTTTTATTAAAGATTGACTATTAAGCGCATAAGGCATCACAAAGTTTAGTTTTATCAAAGATTGACTATTAAGCGCATAAGGCATCACAAAGTTTAGTTTTATCAAAGATTGACCATTAAGCGCAAGAGCAACTGTTTTGGTGTTGAGAGAAAAGACTCATGTGCTGCACCAAGTTAAATGTATTAAGCTTAAGATAAGATTAGTTAAGTAATGCTGCATTTGCTATTTTGTTTAAAATGGCATCGTTCTAAATTCTGCAGTATTTGATTTTGGCTGAAAAATACAATGAAATACCCACTAAGTTAAGTTACTAAATGCACTCAAGGTCTCATAAAACTGCTCCTGTGCATTGTAGCAGCACTTGATTGACACGTACAACTAAAGGGAGGTGTAGCTGCAACATGCTGGTGCTGACTGGGATTGCAGCACCAGCATTTGTATTGAATCTTTTAATTACGGAAGCTGTTTTTTTTACTCCAATACATTTATTGCTACTTTGTAGCTTTAATTTATTAATACAAAATGTAAACTAATAGATTTTAATATATTTTTAAATAATCTAAACAGCAGTTTATAAAGTAATTAAAATTAGCTTCACCTTTACCAGCTGCAACATTAAAGTGATGAACACATTAATGCATCAATAATTATAATCCTATAATATAGAATGTATTATTTTGAAAAGGGTCATTTAAGTAAGGTTTTGAATTCAGGACTTTTACTTACCAGAGTATTTCGAAATTGTGGTATTGCTACTTTTACTTAAGTAAACTATCTGAGTACTTCCCCCAGCTCTGTTTTTAACTAAATGCATAGCATATTAAAACTGAATTCATTTAAAGAAAAGGCTTAGAATAGACAACAATATTTAAACTGTTGATTTACTAATCATACCAAAATGTATTAAATAACTATGAAATTTATGCCCCATCGTCCTCATTAATTATGTAACTTCAACTATAATTATCACAATAATTGCGGCGAATCTCTGCATGTCTGCGGCTGACAGATCAGATGGTTCTTGTCCTCTACCTGTTTCCTTCTTTTTCTTCTGGTCTGTTCTTTTTTTTCCCAAGTTTAATGTCAAACCAGAAATATGGGCGCTGCAGTATGCTGATTGCAAATAGCAGGCGTGTCCCTTTCAATTTAGAATAATTCTAATTTACTAACATACGCACGGTGGTAAGAACTAAATTGGCCGGTGCGCACGTGGCATGAATCCCAAGGTAATCCGGCATGCCCACTTATTTTGTACGCAAAGTAAGAACATTTCTACGCACATATTCATGAATATGAGGCACATTGTACTCTTCAAAGATTGCTGAGATCTGGGAAAGTGGTGAAATTGCTACAACAAAGTCTTACTTGGCAGTAATACAAGCATTCAGATGATTAGACAATCAGATTGAAAACAAGCCACAGCTTAAGCAGGACTGCTGGTTCTTTGAACACACACCAGTCAATGTTTAAAACTTGATAATTACTAATTGGTCTGTTGTCCTCGAGCAAATCACCTTCATTTCCGCCTGCTACAAAAACACACAAGCAACCAGCCAATGTATTTTGAAGGACGAGAATAAAAAGAAGAAAACAAAACAACTACACACATGTTTCGCAATGATGACATGCAGCCATCATAAAAGTTTTAACAAAGAGACCTCACATTTGGCTTTTTTGCCTTTCAAGGCATTAAGAGAGGCAGCAGTAGCTCAGTTTGTAGGGACTTGGCTTGGGAATTGGAGGGTCGCCGGTTTAAGTCCCCGTACAGACCAAGTACGGAGTGTGGACTGGTAGCTCGAGAGGTGGTGAGCTTAGGCGCCTTCATTGGCAGCCCTTTGCTCTGCCATCTCTCCATTACGTGCATTTATTTCGGGCCTGTGTGTAATGTGTAATAACAGATTGAAAAGATAATCCTCCCCCCCCTTCTCCTATTTGCTGCTGTAGATTGTCCACAGTGCACACTACAGTGTCATAGAGCAATGGCAACTCCAAAAGGGGCGAGTGTGAGAGTAGATAAACATGCATTGCATTCTAGACAATACTACTACATAAGCTGGAAGGGCAGTTTGGCTCGGGACCATGCTGAGCTGTAAAACTACTTTATTTCTAGGTCACACCAAAACGGCACATCCAAAATATTTGTAAGAATACCATATTGTGCAGGAAACCTGTCAGCACACACATTTGCAGTAAGTAAGGGTAAGTTTAAGCTGGAGGAGTGTTGTGTGTGTGTGTGTGTGTGTGTGTGTGTGTGTGTGTGTGTGTGTGTGGGTAAACTGTGATAGATATTTACAGCAGACCGTTTGAGTAATCATTTTAGTTTTCCTAGTAACCTGAAGGTTTGTTTCCAACATGTCTGATCACCATCATCTGACTGCTTGCCTGTATTTACCCATTAGACTTTTTTTTAAAGCAATTTTGTGTTTTAAAATATTTATAGAAATTTTCTGACTAAAACTACACAAATAAGTTAGACATTTTAATAAACTGGAATCAGACATTAAGCTCAACCAAGCTTGAGGGATAGACTGAACTCTCAGCAGCACTAACTGTGTGTGATTCTGGAACTTCTGACGTTACTTTATAGGGTGTGCAAAAAATTGATTCACATTCGTACCGCGATTCAAGCTCTACCGATTCAAAATCGATTCATAGAATTCCAAAAATCGATTATATATGAATCGATTTTTGGAATTCTAAAAAAAAAAAATATATATATATATATATATATATATATATATATATATATATATATATATTGTTTTTTCATTTTGTAATGGCGTGTATACTATTGTCCTGAAATGAGTTTAGCTCGCCATTCCCATAGATGGCGCTGTGTCAAATTCACACTGATGCCTGGGCACTCTTGTTATAATCAAAAGAAGAACGAGTGCAGCAGAAGTAGTTTAGTCGGCGCAAACAATGGCAAACCTCACAGAATTATTCAACCTCCTCCATCCTCATTGAAGGCGAGAGTTTGGGCACATTTTGGTTTTTATAACCTCGAGGGGAAGACGGAACTTGATAGGAATCATGCTATATGCATGCTTTGCAAAGCGAAAGTTAAGTATTTTAGAAACAACACAAACTTGAGAACTCACATGGTATGCCATCACCCAGAGATTAACATTAAAGACGTTGACGAACAACAACCTAAAGTACCAACACGCCAGTCAACCTCTTTCAATGCTCTAAACTCCCACCGAACTCTGAACGAAAAGCTCTTTTTATTTAGCTCTTTTTATTTTATACTTGAATTAAATGTGTTTGAAAGCTGGCCAAGGCTTTGCAGTTTTCTAGTTGCAAAAGTTTTTATTTTTGTATGAAGACATATAAAGTAATATCAAACTACAGTTAATTTGTTGTTTGTTTTCTTTTAAATTGTATGTCTACTGCAATCTACAAAAGTAACTACATTGACATACTGTGAATCGTTTTTTTGAATCGAGAATCGTTTTTGAATCGAAAATCGATTTTGAATCAAATCTTGAGCCTAAAAATCGATATCGAATCGTGACATTTTTTTAATCGTGCACCCCTATTACTTTGTAAGCCCTCTGGAATGTGTAACACACAGCCCTGCTTTGCCTTAAAGGAACATGTGATGTGCAGGTTGTGATATTTTTGGACTTTCCTATGTACGGCTCATCCACTGCTTTGCAACACAACTCATGGTTCTACATCTGTCATCTGCCTTATTTATTTTTTTCTGATGACTTTCAGTTTTCATTCTTCACCAACAGAGAGGAGACAGTTGGGTTCCGTGTCTGCTCTTCTTTTTTTCTGTTTCTTGGGCTGTAACTGAAGTAAGAACCTTTCTAGCTCTTGTTAAAACCCAAAATGAACTGGGATTGTTTCTAAGTCTCTCTTCATGTCTTCCACCACTGTTCCTCCTTCTGAACCTGACATCTTTTACTGTTTTGGCCATGGCTACCTTACTCTGTTACACATTGATACATGTATATTTTCTTGTTCTCATCATTTCCATCTTTGCTTTTTAATGTACTGAAATCCATTTAAATATTTTTGCTTCCCTTTTCTCAAACCTTTCTCTTCTGTTCCATCATTTCCCCCTTGTTTTCCTTTCCTTGGTCTTCTCTTGTTCCCTCCATCCTCCTTCACACAGGTGGTGAGTCAACGTTTCCCACAGAACAGCATTGGTGCGGTAGGCAGCGCCATGTTTCTGCGCTTTGTCAACCCAGCAATTGTGTCTCCCTATGAGGCCGGCATCCTGGACAAGAAGCCCCTACCCAGGATAGAAAGGGGTCTCAAACTCATGTCCAAGGTAAGGCTGGGGAATATGATGGTTTTGTGATGTAGCTGACTAGAGGGAAACTTAGTAAGTCTTTTGAAACTAAATTTTAAGCCATACTGTTATGTGATTGTGTTTGAAAAGTAGTCACAAAGGGTCCACATTTTATATCTACAGATATGAAAATATGTTAATGATGCTTATTACACACACAGCACACAACAACAAACTACTATGTGCTTGTGGAAGGCATGTGGAATAATGGATAGAGGGGAAAATAGGAGTGGAAGGATATGGGATTAAGGCTGAATCTCATTTCTCTGTATTACCCCTTCCCCTTACCCCTACCCCTTTGTCTTACCACTAGCCCTTGTCCCTCGAAACCAAGTGGTAAGGGGTAGGGGTGAAAACATACCCCTATGAAATGAGACACCACTTGGTTACGTCATCATACATACTTAGGTCTGTTTTCAATAAGTATTTTTATACACACTCAGGGTTTCCCGCAGAAAATTTGTTAGGTGGTAGGGTTGCCATCTGACCGGGGGGGGTAGTAGTAGTAGACTCTACACTACACACTACACTAAATATTACATTTAAATAATAATAAATAATTAATACATAACCAGCTTTTCAAAACAATAGTTGCAATGTGCAATTTTAAGCTCATTAAACTATTTTCAAAAAAAGTGCTATAACAATTTTACTGGCATTGCTCCCATTATCCTCCGTGACACGCGCTCTTCCACTTTGCCTGACTAACGCTTCTCCACTACAAACTGCGCTGAGATAACAGAGCTCAGCCCATAGCTTCACTCACTCCAGCAGATAGTATGCGTGAAATAAAAACAGGACAGGTAATTTTACTGTGTGTATTGTTAACTACGCTAACTAACCGTGTATTGTGAACCGCGTGTAGTGATTAAAAAAAAACAGACAACAGCTGTGTCTCAAAGACCAGGCAACAGCCGGGACATTGAGAATCCACGTGCGAGAGGTGATGGATAGTTCCAGTCACTTCGTCATGTATTCACTTCGTTGAAACAACAGAAGAAAGCCTCACTGATGTGAAGAACAGGACAGAGAAACATATATAAATGCTCTCTGCCTGCCATATGCCAACGCTCCGGTAAGTCCACTCACCCAGTCTCTGCCCGGGCATGCCCCAGCTGCCGCACCTTTGTTGACAAACTCTGACGCACACGCGACGGTGAAATGGCGATTCATCCCTTTAAATGTGAATAAATGACAGTTACACTCACCGCCAGCAAATGCTCTTTCCGTTGTGGTTGGTGGTATCTTGACAACTCGCTGTTACCTTGTTTCCTACAAACTGTGTTGATGCGACTTGTACATTACAGCCACTCAAACAGGACAGAGTAACACGGCGGTTATATATATATTTTTTGAAGACTTAGTTAAGGCGGCATGCGTGTGTTGTTAAGGCGGGCCGCCTAAACTGCAAAGGGCTGCGGGAAAACCTGCACACTGCAAGGTGTGTTGTATATCTATTTCAGTTATCACTGTTTTGAATATCATTGATGTTCAGAAACACTTTCTTTGTTAACAAAAAGCTGTCTTTATTGCCCAATAAAAGTAAACGTAACATTATTACAACTATTAGAACCATAACTTACATGTCACACACACACATAAAAAAGGCACTCAAATGTATAAAACTAAAAAAAGACACAAGACCACAAACAAAAAAACTACAGCTATTCTCAAATTCCAGACCACAGTCTGATGCCTGTTGGTCAGTAACCTTTCCCTCCAACCCCCATTTCTTTCATTAGTGTCCTGTATCATAACCAACAACAATGTACAGGTGCATGAACAGGAATGAATTACACATGATTACAATAATACAGTACCAATACTATAATGAATGGCTACAATATGAACGCAGAAACTTCTGCTCGTTTTCAGCCCGAAAGTGGATCAGCTGCCGGGTTTCCTCCGGCGTCCCTGTGTGATACAGGACGGTATATGTAAAGCACATATCAATGTCTCCAAAGCAAGTAGTGTTATGCACTGATATCAAACGAAATTCGCTGCAAATGGAGTTTAGTTAACACTGTAGACATACATGGAGTCCATTCAAGGCAGAGAAATGCGGGACTGTTGTGCAAATAAGAAATGTAACGTTAGCATTAGCGTAGCAAACTAACGATTTTTAAAAACGTCTCAATTACAAACACGGTTGCAAATATATATGTACAGGACTGTGTAAAACACAAAACCCCTACTTTTTAAATCGATTCTTTAAGCCGAAAATACTTAAATTTATGGTTCTCTCTGGTCGATCTGGTCGCCATTGTTGCCGGCTGCGCAGTGTATTCTGGGTACCCCTTGCTTTCAACTAAGGGGTATGTACCCCTTCCCCTTAGCCCTACCCCTCGATCAATCATCTAAATGAGAATTGGGATAGCCCTTACTCTCACGTGAACGCGCAAAACTAAGGGGAAGGGGTAAGACAGAGAAATGAGACGCAGCCTAAGACTGCCTTTCACTGTTAAATCCACTGTCAGTTTAGTAGTATTAAAACTAAACACTATTCTTGGTGTGCCATAGGGGTGGGTTGCTAGGATATTAGATTGCAATAATTCCTAGGAATTCTCGCCAAAATCTACTCCCATTTCCCTGAAAAAAATCCTTGCCGGAGCCTGCCAATGTTAACATGTATGTTCTTGTGTGTTGAGTCCATATTTGTGTTTGCATACTGAACAATATTGTATGTAGGGAACAAAGTCTCCTCCAAACCTCATTACTTTTACCACAGAACTATTGTAGCTGTAGTCCGAGCTTAAAATGCAGGTTACTTTTCAGGTTATCTGGCTAAACAGATGTACATTGCTGGGATAAAGCCTGATATCCGGTGCGTCTCTCAGGCGCCAGATGTCCCTACCTTTCCGCTCTCTCTGCTATCTATTTTACAAGGCCACTGTCACTGCATCTGGGAGTTAGTGTCGCTCAGGACAGTTTTGATTGGTTTAAAGAAATACAAACAAGGTGGAGCGTTTTTTTCCCCTATCCCAGAATAGATAAGTGGTGTAGCCAGACCATACTCCAGTGCTGAGGAGGGCAAAATCGAGGGCTAAAAGATAAGGGAGATAATCTAATTGCAATTTTTTTTTTATCAATATTGTGATTTTGATTTAGTATGTGATATTTTTTTAAGTTCCTTATCTTCCTCTTATTCCTTACCCCAATTACTTTAAGCCTTTGAACGCATTTTTGATTCCCTTGTTATACTTGAAAACCAACGAAAGTTGGTGCACACATCAAAACCAGTGAGCAGTGTGAGACCATACAGTGATTTGGTTCATGCGTGTTTAGTGGGCTTCATAGTGCCACTTAATGCGTGGAAGGATTTAATTTGGACATATGTAGTTGCTCCTATATTCACAAAATGTGTTACCTATATTGCGCTCATCATATCGGACATATTGAACATTTTGAAACTGAAGGAATTATTATTAGGGCCCGAGCGCCGACAGCGGCGAAGGCCCTTTTGAAACTGAAGGAATAACATTTCATAACATTTGAACGATTTAAGGTTGACCATTGTGTGAGGTATCAATGAACTCAGCAGAGAGTTACTTCTTCATTGGTGATGGTTTAGCCCGCCCCCTATGTTCAAGCCACGCCCCCTTTCATAAATGCTGACCCATCTAAGGTAGAGTCTTGTGTGAGGTATCATTGAACGCAGCAGGGAGTTCCCTTTTCATTGGTGACGATTTGCGGTGTCTGAGTGCCGCGCAAAGGCAAGGAGCGGCGACCGCCGGTAATCCCGACGCGCGCAGAGGAGCGAGGGCCCGTCCATCGCTGCTTGCAGCTTTAATTAGGGCCCGAGCGCCGACAGTGGCGAAGGCCCTATTGAAACTGAAGGAATTATTATTATTTTCCCGGCAAATGAATTGGCTTTTTGAGGGGCTTAACATATTCAAAAACTCACCAAATTTGGCGGTCGCATCAACTCTGGTGAAGATTTACGTATTTTAAGGGTTTCGGGAATATGCGCGCAAAAATGGCTCGCTAGCGCCCCCTACAATGTTAAAAAAATTGAGCCCCTGCAGTGCGTTTAACGTAGACTCACGAAACTTGGTACACATATGTATCATGTCAAGATGTACAAAAAAGGTCATTGAAGCCATACCCTAAGCCCAACAGGAAGTCCGCCATTTTGATTTCAAAGTTCAAATTAGTGCGATTTTGGCCATTTCCACATGTCGTACTTTAACGAACTCCTCCTAGAGATTTCATCCGATCAACTTCAAATTCGGTCTGTGCCATCTTAAGACATTAAAGATGAAAAGTTGTTAAAAGAAAAACTTTTCGTCATAGGGCCGTGGCGGGGCGGCCATTTTGTGCGTTTCGCCGCCGAAACAGGAAGTGGGTGTAACTCGAGTGTACATTGTCCGATTGGCTCGAAACTTTTCAGGATTTGAGTGCAACCCTGAGGACAAATAAAGGCCGATATTTACTTAAAGTCATAGCGCCCCCTAGTGGCAACAGGAAGTAGGCCTAAAAGTCAAGGTGCTATACTTTAACGAACTCCTCCTAGAGATTTCATCCGATGTACTTCAAACTTGGTCTCTATCATCCCAACACCTTAAAGATGAAATGTTATTAAAAGAAAAACTTTTCGTCTGACGGTGTGGGCGTGGCGTGTCGGCCATTTTGAGTGTTGAGCGATGAACAAATAAATTGTTGTAACTTGAGTGTACGTTGTCGTATCTGCCCGAAAATTCTCAAGATTGACAAGGGTCCAGGCCTGAGGACACCTACAGGCCATATTTGACTTTTGGTCATAGCGCCCCCCGCTGGCAACAGGAAATGCGCCTGATATGACAAACATCATCCGATTTACATGAAACTTATAATGTGTGGTCTACATGTGATAATGAGCCGGCCCCTATAATATAACCACGCCCAGTTACTCAGGCCACGCCCCCTTTCATAACATTTGTACCGTTTAAGGTAGAGTCTTGTGTGAGGTGTCATTGAACTCAGCAGAGAGTTCCTTCTTCATTGGTGATCGTTTGGCCCGCCCACTATGCTTAAGCCACGCCCCCTTTCATGAATGCTGATCCATCTAAGGTAGAGTCTTGTGTGAGGTATCATTGAACGCAGCAGGGAGTTCCCTTTTCATTGGTGACGATTTGCGGTGTCTGAGTGCCGCGCAAATGCACGGTCGCAAAGAGCGGCGACCGCCGGTGACCCCGACGCGCGCAGAGGAGCGAGGGCCCGTCCATCGCTGCTTGCAGCTTTAATTCCAATTTGCATTCATTAGCTCCGCCCAACCGGAAGTCAGCCATTTTGAATTGTATGTGTTTTTCATGTATTTTAATGGAAATCTTTTCGGACACCTCCTAGGGGTTTATTGGATCGGTTTTATATTTGCTTGGTATAATCCTCTGACTAATGTGACCCTAAATTGCTAAGGGATAGTCAATGAATGAGTCGTTGAACAGCATGGGCATGGCAGGGCGTCGAATTTACATGTTATGGTGTCTGGTGGTGATTTGTCCCAAACTTCTCATGCTGGAATAAAGTCCTGGCCTGAAGACATCTACATGCCAATATTGACTTAGAGTCATAGCATCACCTGCTGGCAACAGGAAGTCAGCTTCATGTGACAAATTAAATTTGCATTGTGTAATGTGTCTAAACTTTATATAGAGCAACATAATGTGTGTTAAGTGCGTGTTGTCTAACAGTGTGGTGGCCATTTAGTATGTTTAGCTTGGCTGTGGCAAATTGGCACATTGGTCCAGACTTAGTTGTGTTATAGAGAAGACACACCAGCCCGATAATCGGGCGTCGGACCGTCTGGCGAGGTCCGTGACTCGAGTCTGTTCAGTGTGTCCCGTGCCGTCGGCCGTCCGAGGAGCCGACCCAACATGTTCAGTCGGGGACAGGGCAGTCGGGACTCACCCGGAAATGGGGAGCGGATGAGCCTCTCAAAATCTGATGAAAATCTTTTAAACTGATCTTTGTCAATCTGAAATGAAGACAGATTCAGCAACTGCATGGCCTATTTCTCGCTTAAAATGTTTTCAGAAACACGTTTCAGTGAACTATTTTAGTACAATATGAGATCGTATTCTGAACAAGCCGCCATGACAGTCTGGCTGTGAATTTCCGGAGAAAAAAGAACCATGTGAGGCGTTCGTCCAATCAGCTGCCGGTCTTCATTTTCTGGTAAATAATCAAACTGTTAATGGAAACAATACAGAGCAGCACCGCCTGCTGCTATGGAGACGTATTACGTTTTGCGCACGCACAGAGCGTACGCTCAAGTCGGCGTCGCCTCAGTGTGTTCTGAGGCATTTTTTGGACCTCGGGACCCGACTGATCAGTCCGACTGGCTTTTCTGCCGACGGTCGGCCCGTCTGGTTGGTGTGTCAGGGCCTTTAGTCTTGTTCTAGAGGAACCTTTACAAATATTCATAGGCTGACAAATCTCTATGAGGGTTGCTGTGAAAAGGTGCAGGCAACGCAATTTTCTGTTCACGTGAACCGTGCATGTTAAAATCCGGTGCTAAGATACCACCGGTGCCTAAACGACCAGTATCTACCGGACGGAATAGCAACGCAGATTTCGGTGCCACTTAAATGTCTGCACTGCTCTCTGATGCTCCGAAACAAACGTTAGAAGCAACAGAAGCATCGCTGCATGTCACGCTAGTTAACACTAAAGTTACACTTGGCAGCAGGTAACGTTGATGTTGGCCTACCGTTGATGATACATGGTTAAAATGCTGACAGCTGGACTTCCAGTGGCAACAAGATGGAGGAAATCGCTTGAGGAACGTGCTCTGTAGGAAACCGTTAAAACTAGCTAGCTCGATTTTTAAGAACAGATAGTTAAAAATAGAAAGCAGATTTTAAGTGATAATGGCTGCACAAAGAAAGGAGAATGAAAAGAGAGTTTAAAGTGGTAAAAAAGACGACCGCGACGAGACCACATGCAAACCTATAGACGGAACAGGTGACTGAAGAAGAAATATGAAAACTATGACAATAACACGCGGAGGCATCTAAAGAGACCAAAACTTCCCTAAATAGAATTTAAACTGGCATCAAGAAAGCATTGGAACGGACAACTAAATTGGAACAACGGGCAACAAATCTGGAGGAAAGAGTAAGTGAGACAGAAGATAATGTGATACGCCATGAGAGAGCGATCGGCTACCTGATACACAGAGAAGCTACACTGACATCAAAATGCGAATACCTAGAAGCCAGATCTAGGTGTAATAATATAACAATATAAGGAATCGCCGAAGGAGCAGAAAAAAATGACATGATGGAGTTTGTAACTGAGCTAATCCGCACCGTACTTCATCTTCCAGACTACTTGAACATTTGTATTGAGGGAGCGCACAGGTCTCTGACAGCCAGACCAAAAGATAACACTACGCCACCTAAATTAGTGATCATCCGTTTCTTAGACTACAGAGTTAAAGAAATTATTATACAGCAAGCGTGGAAACAGCGAGGGATACAGTACCAGGAAAAGAAAATTTACTTTGACCAGGACTCCACCGCCGAAGTGCAAAAGAAACACCAGCGGGTGCATGCAGTGATCCAACAACTCAAAGAAAAAAATATAAAAGCGTAATGCCTGTATCCCGCCCAGCTGAGGATGCATCTCGACTCCGGGACAAAAGTGTTTAACACACTCTCAGACGCGGCTCCAACTCTTAAGGAACTGGGAATCCACGTTGAAACCGACGAAAGAGAGAGGCTACAGAAAGTGATGCTGCAGGATCGCTGGTCCGGAGTCAGGGGGGGACACGGAAGCAGGAGTCCATCAAGACTAACAGCGATTTGCGCGCATTCTTTAAAGAAAAGACTGTGTAACAACGCAGCCTAATGTATCTAATATTACTGATAACAGAGGGATCTTAACTATAACTAGTTATTGGTTTGTGTATGTGATAAATACCCCAACCCCCATTCATTCTGTTTAATAATACTACAGCTAGTTCAAAGTAGATTTGTTGTTGTAGATCTAATATAACAAAGGTTTCCTATAGAGCAAATTGAGGTCACTCAAGCATCTTTTTCATTTATTGATAGACTTTAGTTACTTTCCACAGTGATAATTTGGCCGGATAGGAATGCCACAACTCTCTGCCACTTCAGTTCAGGATCTGGTCATTTCTTGTTGTTTTATTGACCAGTTGGGGTTTTTTTGGAAGCAAATGTTATGTTCAGTGTTTTTCACATGTTCTTATCCAGAAGCAAGCATACGCAGGAATATTCAGAACGTAAACAAACGAGCTCAGGTACACATTTCAAAGGCAAGAAAGGAAAAAAAAAAGGAAAGAAAAAATGGGTCAACTATTAAGATCATATGGTAAATTTAGAGTGGAGACTATATGAATAACTTGACATTTACATCTTATAATGTTCATAGTCTAAATCACCCTATAAAAAGGAAAACAAATATTGACAGAACTTAAAAAATTGCAATGCTCTACTGCCTTGCTGCAGGAAACACATTTAGTGGAGGGGGAATCTCTTAAGCTTCGACGAGACTGGGTGGGCCAAGTATTCTGTTCATCATATAGGAAAAAAAGAGGGGTGGCCATCCTGATTAAAAAAAAAAGAGTACAATTTTCATCTGAAAAAATTATAAAAGACAACGAAGGCCGATATGTGATGGTGGTTGGTTCAATTGGGGGCATTGTTATTTCCGTATTGAATCAATAACAACAAGTGACCATGTCCCTGTATTACTAACAGTTAACTTAGAAAAAGAACCTTCATTTAAATACTGGATTAAATATGACATTACTCTCTGATCCAGATGTAGTGCAAGAAATAAAACAATGTATTTAGGAATATTTCAACATAAATGTTAATTGGGAGGTGACACAATCGATATTATGGGAAGGGAGCAAGGCGGTAATTAGGGGAAAGATTATAGAAATTTCATCTAGACTAAAAAAGACACGATTAAAAAAACAAAAGAAACTTGAGGATATAATCAAGAAACTAGAACTGCAAGCAGTTATGACGGGACGGGGCCCAAGCCACCCACGCCAGTCGCCCCCGACGCCCCGGGGAGCGCGCCAAAGCGGAACCCGAAGCCGGGCGGCGGGGAGGCAAACGTCAGTAAATATCGAGAGGTGCGAGCCACGACGTCTGCGGTACGTCGTCGTTGCAAATGTAGCGGTCAGTAGTTCACCTCCATGCATATACAGACTACCTTTAACAATTCTCTACAATAAACAAACTTTTTAATCCCCCTGACTGCAGGGGACAGCAGAGAGAAATGAGAGAGTGACTGAGAGGGTTGAGGGGGGGAGGCAGGTGTGGTGGTTGAAGGGGCAGGGGAGGTGGTCAAGTTGTTGTAAATGGTGTCATAGGCGCTGATTTATATTTTCCTCCGTGGGTGCTTCGTGGGAAATTAAGAATCAATGACACCAACATAACCATTCACACTATGACAAACGCTCCACTTAGCACCAACTGCAATGTTTAATTGCACGGTATCGGCGCCTATGAATGGTGTTGTTTTTGGATTGAAAAAGTGAGAGAAAAGAGTTGCATTTGTCCACTGAAGGTTGTAGAAACTTTGTCAAGTGGGTTAAGAAGTTTGTTTATTGTAAAAAAACAGGGGAGCACACAAAAGCAAAAACCAAAACCTAACGGTAGGAGGGAAACATCAGTAAATATTGAGAAGTGTGAGCTGCAAGGTCTGTGGTACATTTCCATTGCAAATATGCCATTAACATAAATTGAGTAAAAGGGCCAAAACTCGTCTACGTTGATTATAGCGCCCCCTAATGGCCGATCTTCGCCAAATTTGGTACAGAGCCTCAGAGCGGCATGCCGAACGAGCACAACTAGTTGTTCGTGTTGATTGCATTTACTGTGGCAGAGATATTGCAATTGCAAATTTCCCATTTAAATGCATTGACTTATTGGCCAAAACAAATAAACGTTGCTTATAGCGCCCCCTAAAGGCCGATCTTTGCCAAATTTGGTACAGAGCATCGTAGTGGGATGTTGAACAATGATCTCAAGTTCTTTGCTGATAACATTTAATTTGGTCGAGATATGATATGTGTGTGGTAGCTAGCTAGGAAAATTTGTTTGGTCATCAAATGCACATATTTTAACGTAGCAAAATTCCTTGAATAACTTTTGGTCACGTCCATCTGGAGATGCTACATACCAGGTTTCGTGCTGATCCGTCGTACAGCCTAGGACAAGTTTGAAAAAGTTGGTTTTGCGCATTGCGCGATATTGCGAAAAAGACTTTAAGCAGAAATGGGCGTGGCCTATATTGTGATTCAGCTTGATTCAAGGAACATGCGGATGTAAGGATTTCTAATGTGCGATGTGTAATGTGGGAGTTAAAGGCATTATAGCGCCACCTTGTGGTCCACATGTGTAATATTTGGTAGGTGTGGTCCATGACCCATTGTCCATCTACCCTGTGAATTTAAACTTGTTCACATTAGTGCAAGTGGTGAATCTAGACTTGGGTCCCATAGGCCCTGCCCACTTTGACCCCTCAGTACCCCACTCTAGGGTTGGCCTCAGGAGTGGCCCTAGATGGTACCCATCAAATTTTGTAAAAATCGGATGAGCCGTTCATGAGATATAAACTTTTTGTACTTGTAGCGTCCCCTAGTGACCAATTTTCGTAAAACGCGTGGGGGACCTTCAGAGGGTCACGGCAAACAAGAATCTAAAGTTTGGCATTGACAGCATTTATTTTGGCCGAGATATGGCAAAGTTGGTGTTTTCATAATTAGCTACACACATTTGTTTGTGCGTAATATGCACAATTTTTATCCTATCAAAATTATTTTTATTAACTTTTTGTCAGGCCCATCTGGAGATGCTACCTGCCAAATTTCGTACCAATCGGTCGCACGGTCTAGGAGGAGATCGAAAAAGTAGGTTTTTGATAAATCGTGATTTTTCACGCATAAAAGTCTAGGCGGAAATGGGCGTGGCCTATATCAGGAGATTCAGCTGGATCCAGGGAACGCGTAAATGTATGGTTTTTGAATGTGGAGGTGGAAGGTGGAAGTGGTTCAATTGTTACGCCTGAGGTCCTTGCGGAGTTTCGGACCAGTCCTGAAAATGGCAACCCCCCCACCATGTACGGTTTAGGCTGTAGTCGGAGTTTTAGGCGGAGAAGAAAAATAATGGATGATGATGATGATGATGATGATGATTAATCCTTACAAAAACAATAGGGTTCCACAGCCCTGCTGTGCGAACGGCGTAGCTCTTGCTACCGCCGGTTCTTCCAGACTCGGGCTTGGACCCCTAATTAGAAACAGAACACAAAAGAACACCAAACAATAAGATTTTAGAGGAGCTTAAAAAGGAAAGACACGCCTTGGATTGCCTCTTAACATATAAGGCAGAAGGAGCCCTACGCTTTTTCAAACAACAGTATTATTAAGGAGGTAGTCAAGCTAGCCGTCTACTTGCATTTCAACTCCGAAAGGCCCAAGCAAACAGAGTGGTATCAAAGATAACTCACCTGGTTTCCCGGAAAAAAGTGACACAC
Source organism: Sander lucioperca (assembly GCF_008315115.2). Classification (NCBI taxonomy): domain Eukaryota; kingdom Metazoa; phylum Chordata; class Actinopteri; order Perciformes; family Percidae; genus Sander; species Sander lucioperca. The sequence goes on along the minus strand of NC_050179.1, from coordinate 31,542,858 downwards.
CCTAAGGACATAGCAGAGGCATTTGCATCGTTTTATGAAAACTTTTTTCTCAAAAATAAAATTACCCACACTATCGGATGTTGAGGCATCAAATATGATAAGACCAATTACAGTATTAGAAGTGAGAGAATCAAACACCTGAAAAGCAATAAATCACCAGGCACTGATAGGAGAGTTTTATAAATGCTCCATAGATGAACTCTCCCCAAAATTAACCAACGTTTTTAATTATGCAATATCTGAAGGGGATCCCCGAAAACCTGGTCAGAGGCCATTATATCTATATTGCATAAAGAAGGTAAAGACCCTCATTTTTATGAGGGGTATAGGCCGATAAGTCTGCTCTGCAACGACTTAAAACTGCTCGACTACTATCCTTGTGAGAAGAATACAAAAAAACATAGAAAAATTGATCGAGCCGGACCAAACAGGTTTTATACCATACAGACATGGAGCCGACAATATAAGAAGAACCTTAAATACCATGTGCAAAAAGAAAATATCAACAGTCAATGTTGCTTAGCCTAGATGCACAAAAAACATTCGATAGAGTGAAATGGAACTTTCTCTACAATACAATGACAGCTATGGGTTTCCATCAAAACTTTATTGAATGGGTAAAACTTCTATATCGAGATCCAAAATCTCGCATTAGAGTAAATGGATGTTGCTCCAATTTCTTCAGCCTTAAAAGGGGAGTGAGACAGAGGGACTGCCTGAGCCCCTTAAGGCAGTTACACACCAACCAGACAGCCGACCGTTGGCAGAAAAGGCAGTTGGACTGATCAGTCTCCCAGAGTTGGTCAAAAAAAGTGCCTCGGAACACACCAAAGTGTCAAGATGTAATACGTCTCCATAACAGCAGGCAGTGCTAATCTGTATTGTCGGCCAAAAAATGAAAACCGGCAGCTGATTGGACGAACGCGGCACATGGATCTGGCTGCTGCTTCCGGATTTTGGATTTTTTTCAAACGGCCATTACTGGCTAAAATAGTTCACAGGCAAATGTTTTCAGAAACACATTTCGTGTTTCTGAAACATTTTAAGCGAGAAATAGGCCATGCAGTTGCTGAATCTGTCTTCATTTCAGATCGACAAAGGTCAGTTTAAAAGATTTTCGTCAGATTTTGAGAGGCTTAGTCACGCTCATCCCGCTTGCCATTTACGGGTGAGTCCCGGCTGCCCTGTCTCCGACTGAGCATGTCATGTTGGCCAAAATGAAGGCCGACAGCTCCTCCAATGGACGACGAAACCTTTACCATTAAAAAAAAAGGAAGTCTCTGCTGAGTTCATTGATACTTCACATAAGACTCTACCTTAAACGGGTCACCAGTTATGGAAGGAGGCGTGGCTTAACCATAGAGGGACAGGCCAAACCATCACCAATGAATAAGGAACACTCTGCTGAGTTCAATGATACCTCACACAAGGGTCTACCTTAAATGGTTGAAATGTTATGAAAGGGGGCGTGACTTAAGCATAGGAGGTGGGCCAAACCATCACCAATGAAGAAGGAACTCTCTGCTGAGTTCAATGACACCTCACACAAGACTCTAACTTAAACGGTTAAAATGTTATGGAAGGGGGGCGTGGCCTGAGTAAGTGGGCGTGGTTGAAGTATAGGGGGCAGCTCAGTATCACATGTAGACCACTCATAGGTTTCATGTAAATCTGATGATGTTTGACATATAAGGCTGATTTCCTGTTGCCAGCGGGGGGCGCTATGACCAAAAGTCAATATTCGCCAGTATATGGCCTCAGGACTGGACTCTTGTTGATTGTGGGAAATTTCAAGCAGATATGACAATGTACACTGTAGTTACAGCCACTTTCTCGTTCACACTCATTGAGTCAACACTCAAAATGGCCGCCGTTTGACGAAAAGTTTTTCTTTTAATAACTTTTAATCTTTAAGGTGTTGAGATGGTACAGACCAAATTAGAAGTTGATCGGATGAAATCTCTAGGAGGAGTTCGTTAAAGTACGATGTAGAACTTTCAATTCAAAATGGCAGACTTCCTGTTGGGTTTAGGGTATGGCTCCAATAACGTTTCTTGTACGTCTTGACATGCTACATATGTGTACCAAGTTTCGTGAGTCTACGTTAAACATACTGCAGGGGCTCAATTTTTTTAAGTTTGTAGGGGGCGCTAGTGAGCCATTTTTGTGCGCCTATTCCCGAAACCCTTAAAATACGTAAATTTTCACCAGACTTGATGCACCCGCCAATTTTGGTGAGTTTTTGAATATGTTAAGCCCCTCAAAAAGGCAATTCATTTGCCATAATAATAATTCCTTCAGTTCCAATAGGGCCTTCGCCACTGTCAGCGCTCGGGTCCTAATAATTCCTTCAGTTTCAATAAGGCCTTCGCCGCTGTCGGCGCTCAGGCCCTAATTCCTTCAGTTCCAATAGGGCCTTCGCCGCTGTCGGCGCTCGGGCCCTAATTCCTTCAGTTCCAATAGGGCCTTCGCTGCTGTCGGCGCTTGGGCCCTAAAAATTCCATCAGTTTCAATAGGGCCTTCGCCCCAGAAAGATGACTCTTTCTGTGTGCCAATCTGGCGGCCACATTATGGTCTGTGCCATCTTAAGATGTTAAAGATGAAAAGTTATTAAAAGAAAAACTTTGTCATAGGGCATGGCCGTGGCGGGGCGGCCATTTTGTGCGTTTCGCCATCAAAACTAGGAGTGGGTGTAACTTGAGTGAACATTGGCTCGAAACTTTTCAGGATTAAGAAGAGTCCAACCCTGACGACATCTACAAGCCGATATTGGCTCAAAGTCATAACGCCCCCTAGTGGCAACATGAAGTAGGCCTAAAAGTCAAGGTGCTATACTTTATTGAACTCCTCCTAGAGATTTCATCCGATGGACTTCAAATTTGGTCTGTACCATCTCAACACTTTAAAGATGAAATTATTAAAAGAAAAAGTTTTCGTCCAACGGTGTGGGCGTGGCGGCCATTTTGAGCATTTATCGATGAACAACGAAGTTGTTGTAACTTTAGTTAGACATTGTCCAATTTGGCCGAAATTTCTCACAATTGACCAAGGGTCCAGGCCTGAGGACATTTATAGGCCAAAATTGACTTTTGGTCATAGCGCCCCCCACTGGCAACAGGAAATCAGCCTTATATGACAAACCTCATCCAATTTACATGAAACTTATAATGTGTGGTCTACATGTGATACTGAGCCGCCCCCTATACTTTAACCACGTCCACTTACTCAGGCCATGCCCCTTTCATAACATTTGAACCGTTTAAGATAGTCTTGTGTGAGGTGTCATTGAACTCAGCAGAGAGTTCCTTCTTCATTGTTGCTGGTTTGGCCCGCCCCCTATGCTTAAGCCATGCCCCCTTTCATAACTGGTGACCTATTTAAGGTGGAGTCTTGTGTGAGGTATCATTGAACTCAGCAGAGAGTTTTTTTGATTGGTGATGGTTTGACCCGCCCCCTATTCGTTACTAAATTCACTTCTTATACTTTTTTATGCGAGAAATCAACTATATAAAGCTCAAATATGGGCCGTTTTACGAAAATTGATGGCTAATTGCAAATTTGGTAAGACGTGTCGGACTTTAGGAGCTCCACACAGTCTGACGAGCCCGCTGCGCTCCTTACCCAGGGCAAAGTCACCGTTTCTGGGTTACAGGACTCCGGAGCTGGCCAGCTGCTAGCTGCCGGCATAACTATAGTATATTTACACTTTGAATTTCATCACGGCATGTATATCACAGCTACCCTAAGGTCTTACAAAGCTTAGCTAACACTTTTCCGATTTCAATTTAATGCATTTTTGTGAATTTGAGGGGTCTCCTTAGGAGGAGCTGCTAGCTAGGCATGTGTCCTATTTAATCCTATGGGAAAAGAGCGCCCCTACACTTACGGCATACCTATAGTATATTTACACTTTGAATTTCGTCACGGCATGTATGTCACAGCTACCCTAAGGTCTTCCAAAGCTTAGCTAACACTTTTCCAATTTCAAATTAATGCATTTTTGTGAATTTCAGAGGTCCCGTTAGGAGGAGGCTAGCTAGCTCTCATTGATAAATTCCATCCAGCTCACTCGCAGACAAGAGGCGTTTATTTCCCCGATCGTTTGTTTAAATAACTCAACACACATATCCATTGTAAGATTAACTGGAACCTGTGGTAAGAGATTGCGGGCGTAACAAGCTCACTGACCACGCTCTCACTCACACACACCGGCCATTTAGCAGGAGAGAGGAGGGAGAGCAGCGAGCTGCAGGCCCTGGAGCTCCGCAGGGCCTCGGCATTTGGTAGTCCAGTAATCCAGAAACGGTGACTTTGCGCGGGCATGGAGCGCTGCGGGCTGTCGGCCGTGACGGAGCTCCATCTAGCTCACAGTGGGCTGGGCTCTGTGAAGGAGGACACGCCGGGCGGCGAGACAGCAACCCTCGGCAGCACCGGCCGCTGAACTCCGACACACAGTCGGACAAAATTTGCAATTAGCCATCAATTTTCGTAAAATGGCACATATTTGACCTCTACATAGTTGATTTCTCGCATAAAAAAGTCTCAGAAGTGAATTTAGTAATTAAATAGCAGACGAACAATGAATACAATTTCTGAGATCTGCGCGACCTAGATTCAGAAGACTAAGCTGACCTCAGGTCAGTGGTGTAGCCTATGTAAATTTTGGGGCATTACAAAGATAGAAGGTAGAGCCAAATAAGGTAGGAGTTGAGGAGTTGACGTCAACTTTTAGCTTTGTTGAGATTCGCCCGTTTTCAGAGGCAGTTTCAAATTTTGAGATTTGCAGAGGAAAGAGGTGTCATCGGGATTTTGAGGTTCTATGTATGTCCTATTTACCCACCAAACTGTCGTTATTCAACTATGACAAGGTAAAATTGGTTTTGCATTCTATCACCCCTTTAAGGCTCATACTTGTATTTTGGGTTTCTACAAGAACAGTTTTGCATACTTAAAGTATAAAATTGATATAAAAATCCTTTCTTGATGAGTTATCCAGGGTTCTGTGTTTGAAATCAAATGTCTTCCATGGCAAGTAATGTCAGTTACTTAGGAGGTGAAGACCTGCTTAGACTAGCAGTTAGGATGCTTTTTAATATGCATGTTGTATATTCCTGTCTTTTCCCTCAGATTCTGCAGAGCATTGCAAACCATGTCTTGTTTACAAAAGAAGAACACATGAGGCCATTTAATGACTTTGTTAAGAGCAACTTTGATTCAGCCAGAAGGTAAGACACTTGGAGAATGATGCTAACTACCCACATGTAGGGACCCCAGGAAGAGTAGCTGTTGCCTTGGTAACAACTAATGGGGATCTAAATTAACAATAAACAATGTTGTCTCTGAACACAAAAATCCCCATCAGTTTTTACATTTAACGGCGAATAAACTGTGGTTACAATGACTTGTTTAAAAAACTATCCAAACTATAATTTGGTGGTTACAAATTTTGCTTTGGTTTAAACTACAGCTGCTGGCCTCTAAAAGGTGTAAAACCACAGGTTGTTATTGCTTCAAAGAAATGGACTTATGACACTGTTTAACAGAGTAAATTATTGCATATTGTAATGATGAGTAAATCACACCAGCAGTTAATTATTAATATTGTTTCTTACTTGATGAAAATGAACTAAATTATTTTGATGGTCACAAGAATGCTTTGACAGCTGCTGTTTATCGAATTGTTCTTTAAGGTGTCCTGTGGCGTATTCTGGTAGAACATGACAAAGAACAGAGACCCTCTAATGACATTGCTCTACAGCTCTGTTGGTGTAAAAAAAAACCTGCATAGTATCTTTAACTGAAGCAGTAAAGTGTCTGATGAGTATCTTCTGTCTGTAGGTTGAATGTGTACTCTTTTCTCTCCATCACAGGTTTTTCTTGGACATAGCATCTGACTCTCCACCCAGCGACTCAGTCAACCACAGTCTGTCCTTTATCAGTGATGGTAATGTGCTGGCCCTCCATCGCCTGCTGTGGAACAACCAGGAGAGGATTGGCCAGTACCTCTCCAGTAACAGGTCGGGATAGATTATTTGATCAAGCACAACACTAGTTAATTCTGCTGTATGATCTCAATAATGAAGTCATTCTTTACCACATTATCAGTTTTGTAAAAATGATTCATTATGATCAAATTTCCAGGGACCACAAGGCTGTAGGCAGGCGACCTTTTGACAAGATGTCCACCCTGCTGGCCTACCTGGGACCTCCTGAACACAAACCTGTGGCTGACACTCACTGGTCCAGTCTAAACCTGACCAGCTCCAAATTTGAAGAGTTCATGACCAGGTAGCATTCTTACCAGCCTGTGACATAATGTGTCCTCATAAACCTGTTTCTGAAGGTCCTCAATTACATCTCCCAATACAAATGAGTCACTCCAGTAAGTTCTAAATATTTGCTCAGCTTCTTTTGATTGGTGTATTTGTGTACTTTATGAACCCTCAGTGGGAAGTGTATTTTAAACCTCACCTCACCTACTGCCTCATCAATCCCTTAAATAATTTTGTGTCTGTTTCCCATGGTAAGATTTCAGAAATCTTTTATTTTCTCCGTTGTCACTTTTCCGTATTCAGTGCTTCCTCTGTTGCAGCAAAGACAGCATTCCGTCATATTTTGACTCTAAATTCAGCTTTTTCAATGTCTTTATTGACTAAATAGTAAATAAGTAAGTAAGTAAAACACCACCACTGGCTGGTTGTGGTTTAAATTTAAACATGGAAATGATGAGCATCAGCTTCAATCCCCACTACATGGACAAGCAAGACCATTTCTGCGTCCATATCTGCATCGGAGGGGACATTGATCAATCATGGAGGGATTAAACAGCAGCTGAGATTCCAGCCACATGCTCTTTACTAAGCACCTTGCTAGCCTAAGTTCATGCGATGGATAATAAACAGTTTCCAACGGGATATCAGAAACTGTAATAACTTTAGAAGGTTATGCTTCCATCAACATGTTGACTGTGCTACAAGCAGAATAAACACTCCGGACCACTGTTATACGCCATTCAAAAATGGCTATAGAGCTGAATCGTTACCCAAATAAAACATAAACGAACTACAGTGCATGCCCCCAGTGACGCCTGAGGTCAGGAAATGGTCAAGCCAATCAGAAATCTCACTACACGACACAGTCTGGATCACGTTCCAGGACACCACAGATGACTTCAAAGGATTAAGTGATTCTGTGGTAGATTTAATTTGTAAAACAGAAGCCAACCCAATCCAAAACTACAGGTAAATCATTCCAAAACAAACCATGATTTACCAAAACCATGCGGAATGCCATAAACGCATGCACAGCTACCTACAAGTTAGGACTGCAGTCTGGAAACAGCAGCAGTAAAGGCGGCAAAAGGGTATGGTAACAAGGTTGACCTGCAATTTCAGGAAACCCCAGAAGCCCTATCAAGAACAGGACAAACTAGAATGGCATCAGTTATGACGGGATCCAAGCCTTCCCGCCGTGAGTCGCCCCTGATGACACACAAAGTCTGCGAAAGTCAAACCCAAAGAGCAACGATGGCAAGGCAAAAGTCAGGAAATATTGCAAGGCGTGAGCTGCAAGGTCTGTAGTAAATAAAACATGTAAACTTTCCATTTACATTGATTTTATACAACCATTAATGCGTTGTTTTGGGGTCTAATAGGCCACCCCATTTCGACAAGTGGCACCCACTTCCTGTTTCTATGGCGAAACGCACAAAATGGCCGCCCCGTCACGGCCATGTCCTATGACGAAAAGTTTTTCTTTTAATAACTTTTCATCTTTAATGTCTTAAGATGGCACAGACCAAATTTGAAGTTGATCGGATGAAATCTCTAGGAGGAGTTCGTTAAAGTACGACATGTGGAAATGGCCAAAAGCCCACTAATTTCGCACTTTCAATTCAAAATGGTGGACTTCCTGTTGGGTTTAGGGTATGGCTCCAATGAGCTTTTGTCTACGTGTTGACATGCACATGCTACATATGTGTACCAGAAAGGAAGAATTCCTTCAGTTTCAATAGGGCCTTCACCGCTGTCTGTGCTCGGGCCCTAACAAGGCTCTTCCTCCTTTCCCGATTATACATCTTTTTAGGGCCTGAGCACGAAGGTGCCAGGGACCCAACGATCCCTGGCACTGAAAGTGCGAGGAACCTATTGTTTTTGTAAGGATTATTATTTTTCTCAATCGCATTTTTGAGGGTCTTGGAATGCTGGAAAACTCAGAAAAATTTGTACACATATCAGACCTGGTGAAAATTGCAAGTTCTGTAGTGATTGGGCTTGTAGATCAGCGGGCTCCATAGCGCCCCCAGTGTACCCCCTGGTTTGGATAAAGTTCCTTTGATGTTCACGAAATTTGGTGGGATCATTGTTCTCATCTTGAGGAAATTATGTTTTCACCCGACGGGAAGTCAGCCATTTTGGATTTTGTACGTTCATTTTCATTTTACAAACACATATTTGAGGACTTTAGCATGCACGAAAACTCCAAAAATTTTGTAGCCATGTTCCAAATAGTAATTCTTCAATTTTATATTGCAGTTAGGTTTGGGTGTGGCATGGTGGCTCCATAGCGCCCCCAATTTGATGTAGCCCTTGACTGCATTGAAACCTGTAATTTACTCGAAAACTCACCAAATTTGGCGCACACATCAAAACCTGTAAGCATGCGAGATTATACTGCGATTTCGTTCCTGAGTGTTTAGCAGGCTCCATAGTGCCCCCTAATGCGTGGAAGGCCTTTATTTGGACATAGTTGCTCCGATATTCACAAAAGTTGGTACACACATTGCTCTCATCAGTACGAATATATGTCCAATTTACTTAATTAGCTCCGCCCAACCGGAAGTCTGCTATTTTGAATTTATGCATTTTTCACGTATTTTACGCAAATCTTTTCGAACTCCTTCTAGGCCGTGATTCCGATCTTCACAAAACTTTGCATGTAGAATCTGTGGACCCTTATGACAAAAATGTATCAAAAGAATTTAGCTCGGTTCAAAATTGTGTTAATTATAAAAAAATTTTTTAGTTAGCTACCAAACACAAACTTCTACATATCTCGTCCAAAGTAAATGCTATCAACGCAAAACTTAATATTATTGTTTACCATGCCACTCGGAGGCTGTGGACCAAATATGGCAAAGATTGGCCATTAGGGGGCGCTATAATCAACATAGACGCGTTTTGGTCTATAACTCCCACATTACATATCTCATTCAAAATGTTTTTTTCCCCTCTAATCAGCTTTCTGGGTTTAGATTTGTTTCCCCTTTTGTTTCCTCCAAGCAGAAACCACCATTACTTTATGCTGAAGTTAATGCCAAGGTAGTCTATATCGACAAAGTTTCATTTACTTTATATAATTCCGGTGCTACCAGAGGTTAGGCTGGATGTTCCTAACTTTCCGCTGTCTTTGTGTTGGCATTCTAAACACTGGTCGATTCGGGAAACATCCTCCAAGCTAGAACAGACTATCAGCCATTTTAATTCCAGAGCTTGCCGCCCTACATGTTCCACCAAAACAAGTTCCTTCTCGAGGCTGTTTTGCAGAGGCACCGACAAGAAATGCCAATAAACCAGAGCATGTTTTTCTTATTTTCTTTTCGTTTTATCCAGGTAAGTTGTGTGGACTAGCCACACCTTCCTCCGCACTGCTGTGGAGATACGTCTGGCAATGCGAGACTAATGCCAAGGTGCTTTTGTATCTGCTGTTTTTCTAATGTTTACTACCCTTTTCACATAGATCCCTCAATAAATCCTGATGTGTAATACAACAGTGGTGGGACTGATCCTCAGCTCTCTGGTTTGTTCTGTAGGCACCAGGTCCATGAGAAGGAGGAGTTCAAAGCCTTAAAGACCCTCAACATCTTCTACCAGGCAGGAACCTCCAAGACCGGCAACCCAGTGTTCTACTACGTGGCCCGCAGGTAGGACCTGGTCATCCATCTTTCTTTTCTCCCTATTGTCAGGTTGTTGCCTGGTGCTTTGAGGTTTTTCGTAGTACAAAGTAGTGCTTAATCATATTTATTCATTACTAAGCACTTAGTTTTGAATAACGTTAATGATCATAGCAGCCTATGGAAACATTCATCAACCAAAACAGATAAGCATACTGTAGAGAATGGTTGGCACTTGTGTAAAGTATAAATCTTACGTAATCGTAACAGGAAAAAGCACTGTTAAATTGCTATTTAGAGGTGGAAGAGGAGTTAAGTATGTAGACTAGTGATAACTGAACTCAGTAAGGATTTTCTTCTTCCGGACTAAAAAGGGGCACATTATAATTTTGTTTGTGTCTCTGCACTCCAAATACAAATACATTTGTAAAAGCACTTAATGCAACATATACTGTAGATAGACATACAATAAAACAACAGTTCTATAATAAATATGGCAGTCTTCTTGTATTAGTTGACATTGTATCGTAAGATCTTTCTAATATTTTTACCCCTCCTTATATAACATGACAAAATATTAGAGCTGCAATGGTTTGTGTATTAGTACCGAACTGTCCTGTTGCGGGGGTCACTGTATGGTGCACACAGCCACACACAGAATACATAGTATGATAGATTGATGTTAGTTTGAGTTCTGCCCAGAAACTTTTAGCTGTATGTCGTTACAAAAGTGCATTGATTGGTGATGGGTGTACAAGTCAGTCACACTATGGCTAGTCTATATCCACAGTGTTCCCCTTCCGGGATTGCTCCGGTGCCGCAGGAAATTCCGCCGGATGCATGTCTTTTCGCCGATGTCCGTTTCCTTCCGCTTTCTTTGTCTTGGAATTTTAAACTCCGGCCGATTTATGATGACTATGGTTAATTGCTCCTCAGATCTCTGCATGGTTAATTGAGACAGCTAGCTAGACTATCTGTCCAATCTGAGTTTTCTCTCGCACGACTAAAACAACTTTTGAACGTACACGTTCCACCAAAACATGTTCCTTCCCGAGGCTATTTTGCAGCTGCTCTGTGCGGAGCTTAGCTGTTCATTTTGTATTTTTTTATTTTATAGCATAAGAGATGCTTTTCACTTTAATATCCTATTGGGACCTTTTCTTTTTGGGCAGTGTAATACATAAATGTTGTTTTTTTTTTTTTAAAGTTCAAAGTTTTAAGTTTTAAGCAGTTCAAAATAAATGAAAAGTTTTTTTTCCTCGCACCGAACCGTGACTGTTAAACTGGGGCATGAACTGAATAGTGACTTCTGTGTACTGTTACACCCATATAAAATATTGAAAACACCTTTCAATGTAATTGTGTCCAATACGATACCATCACAGCTATCTTTACAGCATCAGAATCTACTATGGAGTTGTGTCAAACCACTAATCGCTGCATTTGTGAGCACAAAAATTCATTCTTGACTTCAGAAATAGTAACAATCCCAACTCAGTGTCAACTATGTAGCTTTTTCCAGGCCTTTCAACTAGGGATATTCCAATCTAGATTTTTGGCCCCATCCCAATCTTAGTCCTATTATTTGCCCCATACACATACCGTCGGATACAATACTTGACCTAAATGTTGATTAAATATGAATGTAACACATTGAAGAACTAGCTGTAGCTACTAAATCTGACATTGTTCACAAGCTACTTGATCTAAATACAGAAGGTGCTGATTCAAAAATATAATGCTTATATGCTTCAAATCATCTGATATGAATACAAGTTTAAATGGATAATGTGACTCCTGAAACTGACGTGATACAATCAGCTACATTGTTCAACTAGAGCAGACGTCTTACTCTGTTAAAATTGTTGGAACTACAGATTGGTCCACTCTGATTGTACAGTGAAGCTTCTTCCCTCCGAAATGATCTTACTTACTGATCTTACTGTCATACAAACCAACAACAGACAAACAACAAAGTTTCATTTAGGACTGTTCTTAGGTTGCTCACATAATTAACATTAATTAGTGCCAGTAGTGATTGTCAGCCCCGGCTAAAAACGATAGTCTGCTACATGAGTATTTTGTACACTGGTCTTTGATAATAAGAAAGAGAACGGAGAGATGACAGACTTGAGATTTAGCAGATCCGTGGATTTTGCCAAACTCTGTGTCTGAATATATAATATAATTTGAAAAAAAAACAGTATTGTTTATTTTTCCATACAGAGAACAAAAGGAAAACAAACTTGAGATCAAAGTGTGACACTTTCAGCCATATCAAACGCCTTTTCGGCATCAAGAGAAACAAGCAGGGCCCCCATTACCTCTTTTATTTCCTCTATAGTTAAATCCACATCAAGGAGTTCTCTTTGCTCTTCTGTCAGTTTTGGAAGCCCTCCTGGCTCTAATAAGGAACAAATTTCCTAATTGGTAGAGGTAGATAATGATCTATAGAGATCAGTGTAAAATTCTTTAGAAATCTTGTTTCTAATGAACATTATTGCATTGCAACCAGTTCTCCAGATCCACCTTTTTCTTGCTAGCTGGTGGATAAGCTTGCCCTTCTTTCTTGGGTTCTCCACCCCCTTCTCGACCTCATCTATTCTGGTGATTAAGGTGGAAAGTTTTGTTTCCCTTGAAACAATAGAGCGGCAAGTTTCCTTCAGACCCTCTTAAGTTGGCTGAGATCTTCGCCGGCGCTGCAAAAATGTTTGAGACTGTTACCTGTTGGCTCCAGGTGCAGCTCCAGGTGCAGCACCGCCATCTTGGCCTTGTATAGCTTCAATTCCGCCCGAGTGCAAATGCTTCTTAATATCCCCACACGTCCTTGACTTTGCCATTAGACATTCTTAGCTTCTACAATGTTTTTCCTCCAAGCTGAGTACAAATGTCCCTGGTTATGGATCTTTAAAAAGATAAATGTAGGAAAACAGGATATGAGGATATACAGGATAGGATATGTTTGTTAAAGTATGACGCCTGTAAATGACAAAAAAAATGCACTAAAATTGCACAGTTAATTTAAAATGGCTGACTTCCTGTTGAGTTTAGGGTACACCCCCAAGAGGCTTTGTTTTACGTCTCAACATGTTACATATGCCTACCAATTTCTTGCTACAAATATAAACTTTTACTATGAAAAGAACTTCCTGTCTTATGACATAACATTACAACTCACCAGGCCAATCACAATCTTCAAAATAAAGCATCAGCAAGCAACATAAAGGTCTTAAGGCTTTCCTGAACACTTTTGAGGTGGACCTGGTCAACCCGCTAGGAAGAGGACATCAAAGTATAACGACTAACTTCATGTTGCCAATAGAAGGCGCTATGACTATAACTCAATATTAGTATGTAGATGTCCTCAGGCAAGGACTCTTATCATGCATGAGGAGTTCGGGCCAGATTGGACAATGTACAGTCTAGTTACAAACCACTTCCTGGTGGGGCAACATGGAAATTTGCTGCCTTGCCACACCCACACCTTATGACAGAAAACGAAAAGCTTCTCAATTTAGCTTTGTCTTTAGATTGTACTGAACAATTTGAAATCAATCGGGTTAAATCTGTAGGAGGAGTACGTTAAAGCACAGCCCCTGAAAATGGTCAAAATCGTCCATAATTGGCACAGAAAATTCAAAAATGTACTTTCTGTTGGGTTTAGTGGATGTCTCCAAAATGCTTTTTTGTAAGTCTGGATATGATGCATACTGTATGCCTACCAAATTTCATACATCTACATTAAAGTTAAAGGAGGATTTGGGGTCCAAAATTTCACATGCTAGATAAGAGTCCAGGCCTGAAGACATCTCCATGCATACATATTGAGTCCCAGTCATAGCCCCATCTACTGACAACTGGAAGCCTTATGTCACAAAGATAATCTGATTTACATGAAATTTACATTGTGGGCTACACATGGTATACAGCAACATGACATATAATTAGTGTGTGTTCTCTAGCGCCATATAGTGGGCTGAGGAAGTGTTACAAAATTTGGAATCATTCCAGTGCCACAAACTCCACCCAGGAAATAATGTCTAACATTTGCGTGCAGTGTCAGATGGTAAGGAAATCCACAACTGCATCAACTGATGTCCCGCCAGCACCCCCGACGTGCCACAAGCAGCGCAGGCCGTTCATTGCTGCTTGCAGCTTTAATTTGCTATTTTTGTCAAGTTTCCACTACAGACAGGAACACCTATAATCAGTCCATGAATTCCTATTGTTTGTTTGTGTAGACTTTCTTAGGCTGACTACTCACTAATCAGCAGGACCAAATGTAGCACAGCCATCACTGCTATGAAGAAAGCATAGAGTACAGCAGTCCATCAGTATGCAAGCATTACTGACATAGGAGCATTGATATTAGCACTCCAGTTGAACCATGTATTCAGATATTTTGAGTAGTTTTGTCATGTAGGTGTATACAGTTCATCTTTGTGTGTAGGACTTTGAAATACATTGTCATGTTGTACTTGTGGTGTTAGTTGAAAACATGACACACTTGATAGTGACAAAAGTCAGCAACAGTCAAAATGTTTTTTTGCAAGAGAAATGAAGGAGCTGCTAAGTTGACTTACTTAGTTATACATTCATTGTCCGAAATACTCCAGTAAATACTGTAGTGTATTCTTTATCTATTCAAGGTGGTTCAGAAGGTGTTAAATGCAGTCATCATAGCTAAAATAGTCAGGGTGACAGTTTGTTGAATGTCGATTAGGAGTCTGTGACATTTATTCCTTGAGTTAGCAGCTTTGGGCTTCTTTGTTGAAGACAGTGGGCTTGCTGTTGTTTTTGTGTGTGTGGAAAAACTGTCAAAGTTTGTGGGAGATGTCCAGACAAACACCCTGTGGTTCCCAGATTCATTCACTCCTCTTTTGTCCTGATATATTCCTGTCTCAAAAAGAGCCGATTTTGCCTGGTAACTAGATGTGACCTCTGCAATCCTTGCAGGTGATTGACCATCATGCCCTTCAACTCTGCTGTTAACCCAAAGTGGTATCTCTGTGAACAGCGCAGAGTGCCACTCCCTCCCTGGTGTTGCCTGATGGGTTTGCCCACAAATAGGTCTTGTATAACAGGGGCAACCTAAGATGGTGGCACGGGTCTGCTTAGCCCATGTCAGGAGCTTTGTTATGTTTTCTTCTTCTTCACAAGCCCAGGGGTTATCCCCAAGAGTCAGCACCTCCAGCCCCACCAGCTTATCAAATATCCCTTTAGACAACAAGGAGAAGCGATTAGCATGCAAAAAGAACTTAGCCAGCTTTGGCAGTCGATCCAAAGAGCCAGGCAGGATCTGCATGAGATAGTTATGTGACAAATCAATGCTCTCCAAGTTGTGCGGCAAATTCGTGGGCACTGTCCAAAACCTGTTGTGACTGAGGTTGAGAGCTTGGAGACTTGCCAGCGTGTTGTTGATGAAGACCACTCTCTCCAGCTCATTGTCCGACAGGTCCAGTACTTTCAGGTTCCAGTGGTAAGCTGTGTCACTTTTGTCCAGCAAGCGTAGATGGTTGCCCGCCGCTCGGATGTCCCACAGAGACCGCGGCAGGGCGGGGGGCAGGGTCTCCAGGCGGTTGTAGGACAGGTCCAGGGTTCGCAGGTGGGCATAATGGGTGAGCTGGCTTTCCAGACCCTGCAAGCTGTCAGAAGAGTAATATAAAAATAAAAATCACTCATTTGCTTTTATTCTTGACACTGCTGACGTTTTGTTTAGAGAGCTCCTATAAAATGACATAAGGAAACCCATTTTATTTCCATCCTAATCATAGAAGCAGATAATCTCAGAATTTTACTTTTGCTGGACAGTGGCCACTGTGGCCATAAGTGAGTATTACAGGATAATGGGAAATGCTAAAATGTAGTGTAACTATAATTTGACTCTGTAATGTCAGTTATACAGAATTGTCTATCTTAAGTTTGCTAACATTAACATTGCTATCAACAACATAACACAGCTTCACAGAGGCGCTAAAGCATACTTGCCAACCCTCCCCATATTCCTGGGGACTCTGTGAGCTGCTCTCTTCCCTTTTATTTAGTCATGTTAGAGGTTTAGACAGGTCTATATTTGGGATAGCTACATGTTTGCATGCTGCAACCTTCAGAGCACCACAGTATTATTCTGTGTCAATATAGCTAGCTTGCAAATACTCACTAGGCAGTGTTCAAACTGAATAAATACAAAAAAAGATTGCTAAAAATGTCCCCAAAGATGTTATTAGGGAGGCAAGGAAGGACTGCAAATTATTTGGCTGTTGGTTGCCTAAAATCATTAAAAGTTAAGTTTTTTTTCTTTTCTTTTTTTTTTACCTGATGCTGTTTTACTATCCACACACTGGACAAATGTCTTATTTCAAACCCTAACACTACCCTTTTTAAGAATTCGATTAAGAATCGATTTTTGGGGACCTGCTTTATGGTTGCAGAACTAACTTGGTACCTTCTTTTAGCTTGAGCAGGCCTATAACAAAAATTACATTGCAGAGCTGTAGCTGCTTACCTATTGAAAGAGAGGTTGAGAAAGTGGATGTTGTGCTGCAGACCAGGCGGTAGCTTGGTTAGACCACGTGAGGAGCAGTCCACCACACGATGTCCCCTGCTGCAGGAGCACACAGTGGGGCAGATAGACAGCACCCAACCTCCTAGCAGCCCACACAGCAGCAGGAGGAACAGGCAGAGCAGAGAGGCAGAGCAGACAGGCATGGCCGGGGCTCTAAAGAATGGGAGAAGTGTTAAATAGTATAGGCATTTTGAATGAATTGTAGAAGATGATGAAGAATGGTAGAAAAGTTAAGGATTAACACTGTTAAATGTTTAATGTATTTGATTTTCCACATGTATTATGGAAACTCCAATGTTATAGATTGGTTCATTGAAATTATGCCTGTTCTGAGTGTTAAGAGTCATATTTTGATACTTTGATACTATGAAACTGGTTTTATAAGGGTGCTAGTAATTCTGAGTGCCAACCAGCTTGAAGCTCTGCCAGTGGACTGTAGCTCGGAGTGCTGCAGTGAGATTCAATTTATTAAGGGCGATACAGTAACTGTTTCCGCAAATGCAGATGTTCTGATCTGAAGACTACAGGTCCTTGTGTGTTTTTGTTCTTTTTAAAGAGGACTGTGGGACATGTTAACACATGTTACACTCTTTTAAATGTGTTCCGGGAAATTTTCGCACACCATTGCATTATTCGGTTGATGATGGCAGCTGATGCTCTGTGTGCTTGTGCCATCAATCAATTCGACTTTGTGTTTTGTTTGTATGCTGTAATATTTCATTTGTCAATGTCTCCATGCAATACTGAAAGGATAAATCTGCCTAGTGACAGAGCAGGGAGTAGTTTCCTCATGAGCCAACACAACATTACACTGTAGTTTACTGCATTAACAAGATTCTAAATGAAATGGCTCACTGCTCAGGTGTAAGTGGTCGTATGTCCTTTTTTCCCCATTTCAAATCACTCACCTCATCCTCTCTAGTGTTGGTCTGTCATCTCTCCTTTTCTCCTGTCCTCTCCTCCAGCTGTTTTTCCCTTTGTGCTTTATTGGTTGCTGTTGGAAGGTACTGGTCTCAACCTCTTTTCTCTGGCTGTTATGGATGTTGTAATGTGGCACTAAACATGCTGCCTGCAAGTGCCGGCCCCCGTACTGCTCACCGCTCTGCAGGCTCCCAATGCAGCCGTAGGTTTAGGTAAGGGGAAGGAGAGATGCATAGGGAGAGAGAGAGAGAGACAGAGAGAATTGCAGCAGCTAGGTGGCCCAATCTGGTGCTGATGAGGTAAGCAGAGTGTGTGTGTGTGTGTGTGTGTGTGTGTGTGTGTGTGTGTGTGTGTGTGTGTGCTGACAATGGAATGCTTTACAGCAGCGAGAGAGGGAGAGGGTGGGCTCATTGCTTGGCCCCAAAGAACTTTTAGGGACATTTAAGTCATACATGCGTACATACAAAGACAGAGATTTCAATTCAGAGATTGAGTTGTATGCTAGTATTATGCTGCTACAGCGCCACCTATTGACCAAATGGCACCAAATTTGTCATGGTCACTCAGAGATCATATGTACAAAGTGTTCAGGAGATTTGACATTTTCTGTAATGTAAGCCCTGGCCACAGCATTTGAGCAAACTGTGAGGCCCAACTATAACAAAACTGTATGGAATATCAAAAATCCTAGTACTAACTTTTTCCAGCTTGGTCCAGAGATGTTCTGTACCAAATTTGTAAATGTACTGTATTTATATAGCGCATTTCTAGTCTTAACAACTACTCAAAGCGCTTTAACATAGTGCAGGCACCATTCACCATTCAACCACATTCATACACTGTGGCCGAGGCTGCCATACAAGGTGCCACCTGCTTAGAGCTTAGATCTGGCCCAAAAAATCAAGCCCGACCCTACCCGAGCCCGTGCACGTTGCGTCCGAGCCCGGCCCGACACATGAACTGTAATTATGAGCCCGAGCCCGATTTAAACCTGACATTTTTTTAATACGTGGGCCGTTATAACTGACGTTCTCAACTACAATTCCGAGTTGTTTGAACTACAGAAATCTGTTTAGAATTATCTTAATGAATAATGCAACAAGGACGAAGCATGTAAACTGCGCTGTTTGTTTATTCAGACTGGAATGGATCGCAAATGGATCCGAATGAAGAAATGTAAAAAAAAAAACCCTCTAACCTAAACTCGACCCTATAGCTGCTCCCTCAGCCGAATAGTGTGGGTAACAGATCAAGGCATCAACATAATCAAAGCCCTGGAACCGTATAGGAGATTTTCTTGTCTCAATCACCTAACTAATACTGTCCTTCGGCACGGTCTGCATGCTGACACACTGGCCGACAACAGTGCTGCAGATGGGGGAGACACGATGTAGCACAGTTTACCTCACACTCAAGTCAGTGCAGGACATATACCCAGAGCTACGGGAGAAGCTGGAGAGGCATAGCTTTCTCCTCACCGAATAAGGCTAATAAAGTAATGATTAAAAAAACACAAATGCTTGATCAAGGGCCCTCGGGCCGGGCTCAGGCTCGGGCAGAGAATCTAAACTCTACACCTGCTCATCCGATAAACATTCACACACAGAATGTGTGAACACACAGCATTGGGAGGCTGCAGGGCCAAGGATCAAACCACCAACCTTCCGATTGGTAGGCAAATGCTCTACCACCTGAGCCACAGCCGCCCAAATTTGGTGATGATTGCTCAAAATCTGTAGGATAATTGGTGGAAAAAACTAGTTTGAGACACAAATTGGCATGGTTTATATGGCTAGATTCGCCTGGACTCCAGCAAGAATTTTGTTTCTAAGGTTTACTGTTCAAAAGTTACAGGCCAAAACGTAAAGTTCATTGTTAAGGGCCACCATCTGGCCAAATTGCTCCACATTTGACACTGCACTCCCTTGAGTTTCCAACAATACACCAACCAAGTGTGAAGCAGATCGGGCGAATGGTTCTCAAGATATGCAAAGGACAGACAGCTGGACATATATACAGACAGAGATACCTTGCTTTATAGTTAGACTAGTGCAGTGACTGTTAAAAACGTTCCTGTACATAATTAAAATTTGCCCCACCTTTACCAGCTCCACCATTAAAGTGATTAACACATTATTGCATCACTGATTCAGTCTTATAATATATATGATTAAATGGGACATTCTTTTTGTGATTAACAATTTTTTTATTTTTCAACAAAATACAAAACATGCAACTGGCACCCCTTCATTTTTCCATCCCCTTGAAATAATCTGTCTGGCTATCATTAAACTAGTCTGGACCCAGCTTCTTATGTGCTTATCCATCCCGTTTAGAATTGACCCATCTCCCAGAATAAATAATCTTGGGCTGAATGGAACCTGAGTCCCTGCAATCTGACAGAGGTTATCATGTATCCCAGTCCAAAATTCCTGGACCTTATCACAGGACCATAGGACATGAAGTAATTGGCCGTCCTCTGTCTTACATTTCCAACAATTTGGTGTATCTTTTAGACCAATTCTAAACATGGAGGGAGTCAAATAGAAGCGATGCATAATCTTGAACTGATTGAGGCGCACCCTCACATCACGTGACATAGTTTTAATATTCCTGCCGATTCTGTCCCACTCCTCATCATCCAGTATAATACTCAGATTCCTTTCCTATGTCTTTTTAAAGGCTGTCCAGGCTCCATCCCCCAGGTTCTGCATAAGCATAGAATGATAGTTTTGTATTATATCTCTACTACTACCTGGACTAAAGCCGCTATAATGGATATTTTTATAATTCCAATGTGTCAATGTCAAAATAATGCGACAACGTGAAAGGGGTCTTGTACATTAATGAACCTTCAGAGAATTATCACCTGAATTTGCAGCTTTCTTCAGCTTTACAGCGCTTTATAGTGAGTTTCAGCTCATTGTTTTGCTGTCCAGCCCACAACATGAGTTTTGGTCACTCTCACTGCTCTCCTAGCACTGTTTTCTGCTGCAATATGCAGCTGCCTGTCATCAGTGAAAAAGCTCTAAAAACCAACTGTTCACTACCTGCTAAACAGCAGATAGAGACAGTTAGAGACTGGCAGGTACATATAGTCGTCATTTAGCAGCTAAAGAGACAGATATTTTAGACCAGGTCAAAGCTAAAATTTAAAATGAATAAAGAGCTAACATGTACATTTGACTTTAAATGGATGCAAACGTAGCTCTGTGTCTGCTGGATATGTAAAAAGGCCACTGTTTGCCATATTAACTAATACTGTGTCAATGCCAGAAAATGCGATAACAATTATCTTAGGCCACCATAAAACTAAACATTGAAAACAATTTGATGTTACTCTTGCATCTAATGTGATGCAATAATAAAACACTATAGTAAATTTTAATGAAAATGAAAGATGAAAACTAACCTTAAAGAGACTTATTGTTTGAAATGTATTGTTATTACATTAGACATTACAAAATCACTGTTGTTTGACAGAACAATCAAACACAGGATGGTACTCCATAATGGTATTCTGCCCTGTACAGTAGCATATGTTTTTTTTCTTGGCTCATTGCCATGCTAACAGGGTGAATCTGAATGTAAACAGAGGGCCAGTTCTTGTGTTACTGTCAGTAAAATGACTACAGTATCACTTAGGCTGAGTTTAAAGAGCTAAATAAATCATATTGCAGTGAAGTCATTTACTATGTTTTTGGTCTGCCACATTTGAATATTTTTAAGTCATTTTAGCCAACCAGTTAACACAGAACAGAATTATTTGGTACGTGGAAGTGGGTTTGCTTTTAATGTACTTACTTAACAATGTGTTTACTTAAAGGTGCTATGACATGCTGCTTTTTGGATGCTTTTATATAGGCCTTAATGGTCCCCTAATACTGTATCTGAAGTCTCTTTCCTTAAATTCAGCCTTGGTGCAGAATTACAGCCACTATTAGTGGCCTTGACCTTCGCTTGTTTTCTCTTTCTCATGGGCGGGCCAAATTCTCTGGGCGTGCAAAGCAGAAAAAAGGGGAGGTAACCTTCCTCCTTATGACGTCATAAGGAGGAGATTCCAGATCGGCCCATCTGAGCTTTCATTTTCTCAAAGGCAGAGCAGGATACCCAGAGCTTGGTTTACATCTATCGCCATTTCTAGCCACTGGACACGGGAACTTACATTAATGTTAATAAAACCTCATAAAGTGAAATGTTCATGCCATGGGACCTTTAACATTCAGATAAAAAATAAAGAAACACAACACATTAAAAATATACAAGATATACATTTACAGAAGTTTTAACAAAAGCTTCATGATCAGGATTATTACCATCTTGCATAGGGACAAGATGACCAAACAAGATGATTAAATACTGTTACAGTCTTCTTATGACTCATAGAAATGACACATTATGAAAACCATGTAACCAAATTGAACAGATCAGTTGACTTATGACACCATTAACCCATTACCCAACCACTGTAGCACTGATCAGTCTTCATATCCATCTTACTCTTTAACACATTTCTAATGTGCCCTTAATTGCAAATTAAACTAAAAAGAACTCCGTGAAATCATACCTTAAGGCCTAGGCAGCACATATAGTAATGGTGTCAATTCATTAAATGCCTAAAAGTTACCTGGATTCAGATTCACACCAAAAATGAATCCTTTGCCCATGGTCTTAATTTCCACCCAATTTAATTCAGATAAATTTAATAATATCCATTTTCAGATATCCTGCTAACAAATAGGCTGATGGAGGTTCATATTTATAAAGGCCAACAAAATGATCTACAGTGAATTCACCTGTAATTGCTTTGCAGTTCCATACGTCTTCATTTTGTGTAGTTCATTTCAATGTGTTTTGTCTTCTGACAAAGACTACTCATACAAGTAGTCTATTTCTATTTCCAATATAAAGACCCTGACAGTCAGCAGTAGGTGCAGGTGGGAGTTGAAAAGTGCTGAGCCTGGGGAAGATGGGGTGTGTGGCTGACAATCTTGTCGCCAGTGGTTTCTGTTTTATGATGGTGGTGGCCAAACTTCCACTTGCACACTAGAGGAGCATAACTCGTAAGCAAACATTTTGTAATACCATTTTTTTTTTTTACTTATTGCACAAGCGTTACAAAACAGTCAGTTATGACTAACTAATCTGAAAGTCCAATATTGTGAATTTGCTCTTGAGAAATGTTTTGAAAGTTTTGAAACCTGCTATATAAAATACAAAAGCGTGTAACCCCAGTGCCGAGGGTACTGACCCTTCTTTCTTTTCAACTGTACATGCTACGTTACTCTGCAGATAGTAAATTAATGAGACAACAAATATTTGCACTCAAGTAGACTGACTCTAACTACTATGTCAGATTAAACATGAGTTGGCCCGTTTTTCTAAGCAGATGTAGAAAACGCAAGCGCTTGTATTTAGCCTGTGGTATTCATAGCTATTAGTCATAGCTAATCAGGACAATTCCTGATTACTGTTACTTAATTACGGTTTGTTCTCACCACCGCATAACCTTTCCATCACCTGCAAGATGAATACAAAGGTGCCTGCATGCGCCTTATTGTTATATTTTCTCTAGTAGCACTTTGCAGAGGTTGGGCAGGGCAGAGATGTTGGAAAAGAAAGCATTTTAGATTCACACTCTTGAAGTTTGGGTGACATTTCCACATGGTGATAAAGAAAATACAGCAGGGGTCTGGTGTGAGAATCTCTGTAGTTTCCTGTGTCAGTCACAGTTGTTGCTGCCTAGAAACCAGGAAAGTGGATGCGTTGGGAGAGGGTTTTGTTATGGTTGCCCAAAGCCCTCATTCAGTTGTGCCAGAGAATTTTCCACAGCTCCAGTTAGAGTGGGGGGATTAGCAGAATGGTCTTGACTGTGGTTTGCAACCTCCAAATTGTTGTATGTGTATAGCGGGTTCTCTTCTGTTTGTGAAGAGGTCGCTAAGATGGAGTTTTCAACAGTCTCTGGAACATCTTCTGTGCTTTTTATTTCTGAAACAACTACAGCAGTCCCAAAGGTTTCTTGTACATCATTTCCATCCACCTCTTGACCAAATGTACTCCCTTGATGTTTATCTCCAAATGTAGTACCTTGTGTCATATCTTCTAACTTCTCATTTGTTTCTGGGAGCAAGGACAGCCTTTTGGACAGTCTATGAGGCAGGAAGCTGGAAAGAGAAATCTGGTTAGATGACCTCAGTGTTACCTGGCCATTGTCAGCTCCACCCTCAAGAAATGGTGAAGGACCGGCCCAGTCTCTAGTTGTTATTTGCTGCCTTTGAAGCATCTGTTTCTTTATATAGATGATCAGGAATCCTACCATCATTAATATCAGGGCTCCACCTATTAGTCCTGCCACTGCTTTACTGTGGTATTTTTCCTTATTGGACTTTTTTTCTGGAGGATCTTGTCTTTCCTTTGCCTTTGTGATGTGGATGAATGGTGTCTTTGTTGTGGCAATTGTCGTTTTGTATGAACCTGTGGACTGCGTAGCATCCCCAACTGTGACTGGGCTTGTACTTGTAGATTTGTTTTCAACAGGCTTGGTAGATGTGGTTGTAGTAGAGATGAGGTTTGCAGACTGTGTTGGACGTGTAGGTGGATGTGTAGTTTTATCACTGGTTAACTGGTTTTGGGTGGAAATGCTTAGAATTGACGGTACCCTTGTAGCTGTGGTTGAGATGCTGCCGTGACTGGTTACAACCGTCGTTGCTGATATTGTGACTTTAAATTGTATTTCTGTTGTGGACTTCATGCTTACTTCATTTGTTGGAGCTTTTTCCTCTGTTCGATTTACATCAACTGTGATAGACTGTGTGATTTTACGACCTGAGACATCTAAGAGTGGATTTAAGCTGGATGCCTCCTGCGTTGTCAGCTGGTCGTGAGTGAACTTATTTCTTGTTACCTGTGGTCCTATCATCACACTAGTGAAGTCATTATTCTGGCCAGATGTCACTGCGCTGCTTGCTGTCAGTGGCAGCAGCCATATGTAAATTAGGCTTACAAAATCAATGGTCATTGTTTTCTTCAGTCTTCTGGCTGGTTGCTGTGTCTTTGGAGCTAGAACAGAAGAAGTTATTTAGTCAGAAATGCACAGCATACAATCTGAAGCAATGTGATGTTGTGAAATGTAACCTAGTATTGCATAATTTCTTTAAAATGCAACTCTAAATAGGCATATGTTTCAAGGGTACACGTTGTATTTAAAGCACTACAGTCAACAGTTGTATCTGACTTACATTTATCTTTCCACTGGTCTTTAGTTACATTTTACAATATTAAAATATCTAAAGTTTTCTGTTAAATCAAGAAACTAAAGGGGCGCTATGCAGTTTTGGCCATTTCTTCGCTGTTTTCTCGCTTTTTGCTCGCAGGTTTCTCTATAGAGCTCCCTCTACAGCTTCGGAATAGATATTTGGCAGCTCCTATGTTTACTTGTGTCTGACTCCTCGCTCGGTCAGTCTGCTGTTTCTTCTTTCTCTGTTCCTCCGACAATGCTTTCCTAGCTTTCTGCTTCTTTTTTGCTCAGCCATGACGATCGTGTGAAAAACTCCATCGCTACCTTGTCAGCTGGTTCCTGAAGGGGCGTGTGGTGCAGTGCCGTGAAGCAATTTGTTGCATTGCGAGACCTGATATCACGCGATACTTCCTGACGCTGAGGCTGGCAACTCGCCGGCCCAAAGTTACAAGGGTGGTTTTTCAGCTCACAGGCGCTAGGGGGGAGCGAGACGACCACCATTCAACTCGAAAAAAGTCATATAACCATTCCAATGACTCCAAAGCTGTTCAGTTAAGGTAAATTAAGCTAAAAAAAACTGCATAGTTCCCCTTTAAGGTTTGACTTCTAGTTATGACAGCACGGTGAGCAAACGTGGATTCTCGTGCTCTGTTGCAAATCCTAAAACAAATACATTACGTATTCCAATTAAGTGCTTTCAACCTTGAAGGCACAAACTCCAGACAGCAAGAAGTAAGTGCGAGAGTACATTAGGGCTGTTGGAACGAATTCCGAAATTCGAATATAATTCGAATATTAAAAAAATCAATACTATTCGAATGCTAAAATTACTATTCGAATATTGCTTTTTTATGAATTTTTTAAAATGTTTTATATGCAATCTTGCCTTTCTCGTCGCCTTGGCCTACACGCATGTGAAAATTAAATGCTTTTGTTTAGTCTGATGAACAATAAAGTTTTTGAATCGTATCACAATCGTACACGTTCCCTTAATACATACATCCACACGGTATCATCATCACAATACTATCAAAAATGGCGGAGAGCGACCTGAGGGCACACCTGACAACGTTACACCCTGACAAGGTAGGCGATCTGTCCGAGGAATTGCTGCTAAAAACGGGCAAGAATTACTTTTTTTCTGCCTCTCTCCTCATCACTGGGCTTACCCATGGATGTATTAGGGCTTACCAGCTGTCCGCCAGGCGATAACGGACAAACTGACACGGTTCAAATGTAAAGATATGAGACCGATCAACATCACGCAGGGGTCTGGATTTAAATATTTTATTCACAAGCTTGAGCCAAGGTACATTAAAGTTGACAAATTAAAGTCATTCATTTTGTCCCGCTGTTTTATTGTTAATAAGAAAGCGATCACCTGTTTTCAAAAGTTTGTTTTGTAATGTTAGTAGTCCCTTTAGTGGACAGAATGTGTAACAGCAATCACATGCTGATAGTGGCATAGCGATCCATAAGCCTGTGTAATATCGTAAATATTAATAACAGGATGAATTTGAGCATTTAATATTCGAATATTATTTGAATATTAAATAAAATAACAAATGGAATTCGAATAGTATTATAGAGGAAGATTGACAGCCCTAAAGTACATTAGCTTTAAATAAGCCAAACTACAAAGAGCCATATGAAAGTGCAACTATAAGTTTTTTTGTTTTTTTTAGGCTTTCTACACTTAAATAATCCCAATTGGTGTAAAAAACATCAGAACTTGAAACAATAGTTGTAATACAAGTTAATATGCCAAGAAAAGTAACCAAGGACAAATATAAAACAGCTGGAGGACTCGCTAATGAAGAAAATGAGCTGGTGGGACTGAATACAGACGAAGAAAAAGATGCACGCGTTGCAGAGTCAGGTACCGACAGCACTGAAATCATGGACAACCCCTCCACAATGGACATCATTAAGGCTATACAGTCATTCTAACAAGATTTTCACTCTTGAGATGGATGATGTACTGACAGCAGATAAAAATGTTCAAACCGACATTAGAGAATGCAGTCAGCCTCATCTGATGAACATCTGATTTACATAAAATTTATTTTGTGTGGTCTACACTTGATATAGAGCAACATAATGCATGTTAAGTGCATGTTAGCTAACAGTGTGGTGGCCATTTTTTGCGTTTCGCCATGAAACAGGAAGTTGTTGTAACTTGAATATACATTGTACAATCTGCCCTAAACTTAACATACATGATCAGAGTCCCAGCCTGAGGAGAACTACATATCAATATTGACTCATAGTAATAGCGCCACCTTATAGTCAGCCTAAAAGGACAAACATCATCCGATTTACTTGCATTGTGTGATCTACACTTAAAATTAAGGAACATAATGCGTGTCTAATGCTGCTCCCTATACTTTAGCCACGCTCCCTTGCATATCTTAATTCACGGCTGCTTCAACCGGCGACCCGCCAGCACCCTCGACATGCGGGGAGGTGCGAGGGCCAGTTCATCGCTGCTTGCAGCTTTGTTTTTTTTTTCTTTATTAACTTCAAGTTTTTTGTGTTTACACTTCCCCCTTTTTTAGCTAGAGCATTAATTCAAAGCATTCAAGATATTAGGTGGACCTAAGGCCACATTATTAATACAATTGATTATAATGTACTTACCAATGACTTCACACAGATAACCTCCGTAACCCGTTAGTTGTGTTGTTCCAAGATGTATTAAAAGTTAAATAGTTATAGGATATTATGCTGTTGCCTGTCTGGCAGAATGTCCCTTGAATGAAAGCAGGAACTAGGGGCATGCTGAAGTGTTGACTCATTCTTGCCTCACTTATAGGTAGTATGAAATTTGAAACTGACGACAATCATCTGCATTCTCAGTTTGCAGTGCTAAACATAGAAGTTCATGTTTCACACCAAAGCTTTACTACATTAAAACATGTCAAAATACTAAATTGTACAAAATTTTATTGAATTAACATTTGTAGAATTCCTTTCCATGTGCCATAACTAGAGTTGCTCATGCAGTGAGTGATATAGTGATTTGATTTGATTTATTTAATTGTATCAAGAATGCCTTACATATGAATAAAAAGACATCAAATACAATCGAGGATAAAAACACAATAAAGTCCAGGACTTATTTCCATTGTGGTCCTCAACACATAACATCAGGACAAGACAATACATTCACAGAGTGTATTATAATCAATGACATAACATAAAAACATTTTTCTTAAATAAATAAATAAAAATAAAAATGGTAACTTGCCTTTTGATCTATTCCGCAACCCTCTCTAGTAACCAGGCCTTGATACTCTTTTTAAAAGAATTCAGGCTGGAAATGACTTTAATATAACGATCTAACTTGTTCCACTGAACTGCCCCTATATAGGCAAATGTTCCTTTCCCTAACACTGTCTTAAATTTATAAGGACACAGGTCAGATATGCTGCCACGAGTATAAATATTGTTTGTGTCCTTTACCTTAGTTATAAGACATAACAAATAAATTGGGACACTACCAAACAATATTTTATGGATCATGGTCATTCTTAACATAGTAACCCGAGACTCCACAGGGAGCCAGTTGAGCTCAACAAATTGTAACCTACCTATATGCGATCTATGGCCCAAGTTCAGAATTATTCTTATTAATTTATTCTGTGCTGTTTGCAGCCTCCCTTTAAGTCGGTTTGTTAGGCCTTCAAACCAGGAGGTACATGCAAATTCAAAGTGGGTTAAAATTAAGGCGTTTGCTAAAATGATTTTTTTTTTTGTTGACCTTTCTAAAAATTTAGAGTTTCTGACTAAAAACTTTGTGAGCCCTGTGACTTTACTCAAAACCTTATTGGCCATATTCCTGCCATCCAAGTTGTTTTCTAAGATACAACCCAGGTATTTTACTGACGTTTTTGTACTGACCTCAACATTATTCAAACTGACCCTAAATTCCAAGCATCTACTCAATCTGTATTTTGAACCGAACAAGATAGCCTCTGTCTTACCCAGATGTAAGGACAGCATATTGTCAGTCAGCCAGTTGTTTACAGATGAAAGCTCAGAGCTCAGGGTACTCTCTAGTGTTGATTATTGTTTATGAGACATTAAAAGTGCTGAGTCATCAGCATACAAAAACATTTCACATGAACAGGAGTCTGCCATATCATTAATGTGTGTTAAAAATAAGGACGGCCCGAGAATGCTTCCTTGTGGAACGCCACATTCAACTACACTAGGGTCAGACAGCACTTCCCCTAAGACCACCAATTGTTCCCTCCCTGATAGATAAGACCTAAACCACCTACAGGTGGAGCTGTCTGCCCCCAAGGCCTCAAGTTTGGCAATCAGTCTGTCATGATTCACCGTGTCAAATGCTTTTTGAAGATCCAATAACACCATTCCGCAGAGATTTCCACAATCTATTTCCCTGCGTATGGTGTCGGATAAATACAATAGGCATGATTCAGTAGAATGTGACTTCCTGAATCCTGATTGGAATTTAAACATGAAGTTGTTTTTATTTATGTATTCATTGAATTGCTCATTGACCAACTTTTCAAAAAATTTTTGAGACTGTGCACAATATAGAAACTGGTCTATAGTTACCAGGATCATGGCTGTTTCCCTTTTTAAAAAGGGGAACCACCTTGGCCCTCTTGAGGTCATTTGGGAAAACACCCGATTCAACAGACAGGTTAAAAATATGGGAGATGTAAGGGGCTATTTGGGCAGCGGCATCTCGTAAAAACCGGGGGGCTAACCCATCTAACCCAGGGCCCTTAGAGCAGTCTAGCTGTAAGAGCTTTTTTTCCATCTCCCCTATCTCAACCTTCCTTAAAGAAAATGAGTTAGGTAGTGCTCCAAGTTTATTATAGAATGATTTCACCCTATCTATGCTAAATAACCCAGAGGAAGGATGGAGTTTTGAGACCAGTTTTTCTGCTACAGTTGTGTTCAAAATTATTCAACCCCCACTGAAATGGATTGTTTTGGCCGGTTTGACATTGATTTTGATCATTCAGTCATCCTGCTTACAATTAAATCAAAGAGGCACGTGTAGGTCAG
The DNA here is from genome assembly GCF_008315115.2 of Sander lucioperca. Classification (NCBI taxonomy): domain Eukaryota; kingdom Metazoa; phylum Chordata; class Actinopteri; order Perciformes; family Percidae; genus Sander; species Sander lucioperca. The sequence continues at coordinate 31,513,197 of NC_050179.1, read as the reverse complement.
ACAAATATAACATAACATTTATAATGAAATAACCACAAATGTCTTTTCTGTGCTCACATTATTATCAGTTTTATTCAACCCCCAAGTGACATTCAATCTTAGTACTTAGTACAACATCCTTTTACAGTTATAACAGCTTTTAAACGTGAAGCATAGCTTGACACAAGTGTCTTGCAGCGATCTACGGGTATCTTCGCCCATTCATCATGGGCAAAAAAGCCTCCAGTTCAGTCACATTCTTAGGCTTGCGCACTGCAACTGCTTTCTTTAAGTCCCACCAGAGGTTCTCAATCGGATTTAAGTCTGGTGACTGCGATGGCCACTTCAAAATGTTCCAGCCTTTAATCTGCAACCATGCTCTAGTGGACTTGGAGGTATGCTTGGGATCATTGTCCTGTTGAAAGGTCCAACGTCTCCCAAGCCTCAGGTTTGTGACGGACTGCATCACATTGTCATCCAATATCTCCTGGTACTGAAGAGAATTCATGGTACCTTGCACACGCTGAAGCTTCCCAGTACCTGCAGAAGCAAAACAGCCCCAAAGCATGATTGACCCCCCGCCATGCTTCACAGTAGGCAAGGTGTTCTTTTCTTCATAGGCCTTGTTCTTCCTCCTCCAAACATAGCGTTGATCCATGGGCCCAAACAGTTCTAATTTTGTTTCATCAGTCCACAGAACACTATCCCAAAACTTCTGTGGTTTGTCCACATGACTTTTGGCATACTGCAGTCGACTCTTCTTATTCTTTGGAGACAGCAAGGGGGTGCGCCTGGGAGTTCTGGCATGGAGGCCTTCATTACGCAGGGTGCGCCGTATTGTCTGAGCAGAAACTTCAGTACCTACATCTGACAAATCTTTTCTCAGTTCCTCAGCAGTCACACGGGGACTTTTCTCCACTCTACGCTTCAGGTAGCGCACAGCAGTCGAAGTCAGCATCTTCTTTCTGCCACGACCAGGTAGCGTTTCAACAGTGCCCTTTGCCTTGAATTTGCGAATGATGCTTCCTATGGTGTCTCTTGGTATGTTTAACATCTTTGCAATCTTCTTATAGCCATTGCCCTTCCTGTGAAGAGTAATCACCTCTTCTCTTGTCTTCCTGGACCATTCTCTTGACTTCACCATGTTTGTAACCACACCAGTAAATGTCTAGAAGGAGCTGAGTATCACAGTCATTTTAAAGCTGCCTAATTGGTGCTTATTAGGCTTTATTGCTGCTCCCTGACATCCACAGGTGTTTTCAATACCTGATTGAAAACACTTCAATGAACCTCTGTTCTTCAGAGTGGTAGTCTTTAAGGGGTTGAATAATTGTGTCAATGAAGAATTCACAAAAGAAACATTTACTACTGTATTACAAAACCAATTGATGTCATTTTAGTTGCATATGGTTCTTTAAGAAGTCCTTGTAGGATTTCATTCTGAATACAATTACAAATGTACACTAAATTCCCTAAAACCATTTACAGCATTGGGGGGGTTGAATAATTTGGAACACAACTGTATAGAAATGAAGTAAGTATTAAAATGATTAGCAACCTCTTTCTTATTGAAATTCAGGACACCCTTCATTTTTAGTCCTGTGTTTCTTGGTTTCTTATCATTTGTCTTAGCGGCCCCCAATTCTTTTAAGGTCTTCCACAACTTTTTTGGGTTATCTTTATTATTTGATATATCATTCTTATAATTGGTTGATTTTGCGTCTCTAATCAGTTCCTGAGTTTTATTTCTTGCTTGCTTATATAAAATAAAATCATCATGATTTTTAGTTCTATGAAAAGTTTGAAGTGCTTTTTCCCTGGTTTTAATAGCATCATGTATAACTTCGTCAAACCATGCACTAGAGCGCTGTTTAACTCTGATCTGTCTGAGAGGGGTCACCTTGTTAATGATTTTTAAAAATTTATGTTTAAACTGTGACCATGCTATGTTAACATATGAACAATTTACCACCTAGGACCAATCCATCTCATCCACATGCATCTTGAAGGTTTCCTGGGAGTAATGTTTAAATGATCTGGATAGTACAGTCTTGTGAGAGAAAAAGGTTTTTTTACCAGATTTTGTTGTGCAAAAAATTATATTATGATCACTTATGCCGTAAGTAATAGTACCACTTTGAGATATTTTAGATTTGTCTGAAACTAAAATCAAATCAGTAATACTCTCACAAGTCTTGCTTATCCTTGTGGACTTTTTTACCAGCTGTTCCAGACCAAAAGAGTGACACAGTCCTCCAACATTTTACCAAAAGGATGAGCACAGCCTGATACATTTGTGTTCATATCCCCCATTAATATCAGCTCTGAGCTCTCTTTGTCTGATAAGTTCAAGAGAACCTGTTCTAACTTGTCATAGAAGGTAGCATGTCCTAGCATCCCATCTCTAAATCACTAGCAATGTCATCTCTATAGTTAAAGGCCACATCAGAGCGCACATATACACAAACCCCACCCCCTTTTCTATTTCGGTCCTTCCTAACTATTAGTAATAATAATAATAAGTAACTATTAATGGCAATTTCCTCATCGCTTATAGTTTCATCATGATAAGGTTGACTTTAGTGTCTGCTCAGCTGCACTAGACTAAGAGCCTATACACACTCTAGTTTACGCAGTTGAAGATTAACCTCAATCTAATTTGATCACACCCACAGTCTGAAGGCCAGCAGAGTGTCCATTTAGCCTTCTTATCTGTATTTCTTTGCAATTACAACCCCTCAAACCTAAATGTTACAACAGGTGTTTTAGATAATTACATTTAGTCATGCACAGTGAATAATGTTCTTTATAATAATAATAATAATAAGAAGAAGAAGAAGTGTTGTTTTGTTCTGCTTACCACACCTTCAGTACTAAAGTACATACCATCTGGCTAATAATTTCTTAAAATAATGCTTCAATGCTTTTTTATAACTAAACACTCCCTAAAGAAGCCAATATAACTAAAGGGGTATTGACTTAAATCATGATAATTGATTTGAAACACAAGACATTGACACAATGCAAAAATCCATTTATTTAAAACCTGACATCTTAACAGGCTCTGTTTCATGTGCACAAGTTTAAGAAAAAACAAAAACAAAACAGTAGTATTGGAAAGTCTGCAGTACAGGTAAAATATCACAGACAAAAGGAAAGTTTAACACAGATGTATACAACAAGGACTATTAGCAGACATTTCAACATGGTTGAGGCAGAACTTAAGGTCCCTGGTGTCATATCTAGTCTTGGGATATCTTTGATGCTTTTAAAAGTTTGTTGATCTACCTTTTTCTGTTTATTAAATGTATTGTGTTCACTCATTTATGTTGTAAAAACAGAAAATTTAGCCAAATTAAGCAGTCTTACAGTAAATATTAAATATGTAGCATAAAATGTTAGATGTTTAAAAGTTATACTTTACTAAGTATCGTGAAAAATGTACACTTCACTCTCTATTAAAATATTTGTTTATTGTGTCTGACAATAAGCTGGCCAACAATACATCTTGACCAAAGATTTGGCCAGGAAGAATAGTGGAGTAGTACAGTCAGCAGCACTATTAATATTATTATCACAAAAAAATCTAATATTCTCAAAGTATTTATAATTATTAAAAAAAAATCCTCAGCTGCTCTAGCTGAGGTTTCTTCTATTTTTTTCTCCCTGTAAAGGTTTTTTTTAGGGGCAGAGTTTTTCCTTATTGAAAACCATTTTTGAATGCCATAACTACACTACCAGAAGGCTTTACAATCTGTACAGCATCAGACAGAGGGTGTCTGATGCTGTACAGATTGTAAAGCCTTCTGGAGTCAAATGTTTGTGATAATGGGCTATATAAATTACATTGACTTGACTTAAATATTTTCTAGTCTTTTTATATGCTATTTTCTAGTAATTTTTACTATAATATTTCCACTTGAAGCGTCATATGTCAAAATGGTATATACACTACTAGGACTGGGTATTGAACCACAATACTTTTTTGGTACTGAATAAAATGTCTGTAGCACTGAGTACAAATGTTGAGTACCCAAAACTGACATTGAATGCATTGTAAGATTTGTAAACCTCCTCATAGTTAGAAAAAAGTATTATTTTGCCAGATTTAAACTATATGATACTAGATCTATACCATTTGAGAACTTTTTCTTGAGTGAAAAAAGATTTTTCTTAAAAAAAACTATTTATATTTCTCAAAGTAAGGTATAGAAAAACTATCTTTTTTTGGTATGGGTACCATAACTAAGGTATTGTATCTGCACCACTATACCAAATTTCAAACGATCTGTGAGGTAAAATATATTGGAAAAGGAACATAAATAAAACATGCCAATAAAAAATACCAAGTTAAACCACAACACAATAGTTGAACTGACTGGTTTGTGATACCTCCTTACACAACAAGGGGCATGTCCTCTAGATCCCTGGGAACCTCCAGACTGGAGTCCTTGGAGCTGGAGCTCTGCATCTGATAAGCCTTCCCTTCAGGATCAAAAGCCATTATTGTAGCCCCTTCCTCAAGTCCTGCCCTAGCCTCTTCCCTTGTCTCTCGTATTTCAGCCTGTCCCTCTTTCTCCATCTTGCTGTCTTCTTTCACCTCCTCGAGCATGACACTGGAATCACACGGCCCAACCAGTCCTCCGACCTCCGGCCGGTCAATTCCCCAGTAGCCCGTACCGCTCACAAAGTCCATGTTGGACCGGGAGGTTCGGGGGGCGTAAACACGGCCTTGAATGAGGCAAACCTGGCATGCCAATACTATGGTGGCAACTAGCAGGCACAAAATCAGCCCCCCTGCTGAACCTATAGCAATCAGACCCATCTCGGTGTCAATCAAGCAGTTGGCACGAGTGCCATTGGTGTCTGTATCAGGTGAGTTTGTGTGGCCAATGGTAGTGAGGCTGGGCTCCACAGCAGGGGTTGAGCTGCCTCCTTGATCTTCTGTTTTGTGCAAATACGGCTGCATGGTTGATTGGTCTCGGTCGGCATCAGTAGGACAGAATGACAGCTGGTTGAGCAGGAGAAACAGACAGAGAGAAGTTCGGGTGCCTTCCATTGTGCTCTGAAATTAAGAGCAGAAATGTAGACTGCATCACTTACAACATGTGCCTTAACTATTTAAGGTGAATTTAAATGTACTGAATCGCTCTTAGCCATGACGAAGCTATTACTTCTACATAAGTATCTACATAAAGCCATTTCAAAAATTCATACTAGCAAGTTGATTTTACAATTATGTTTGACCCTTGATGATTTAAGAAGTTTGACTTTTACTGTAAGTATGATCTTATATTGACAATACTTACTTAAAGTAGTCTTAAGTGGAGGGATGGAGTGAGACACCTGCTGCAGACGGACTCTTGAGATGCTCTGAACTTACTTCCTGACCCTTTCTCTGGGTCTTTTTCTGGTCTGGTTATTTCGGGGCCTCAAGTTGATACCACAGATGCGAAGAGCTCTTACAAGAAAAGAGAGACAAAAAAAGAAATGTATTTTTTTATTTTTGAGGCTTTCATTAGTGTAGCATATTGTGCTATGAAGAATTTTAGTAAGGCTCGTGTACAACCCCAAACATTTACTCTTTTACAGAAGGGCTGAATTTTAATTTGAGCTTGTCTGATTTTTTTATATCTTTTCCTTAGGTTCAAAACAGGCCAGATCAATGGTGACCTACTCATCTACCATGTCCTCCTCACTCTCAAACCCTACTATGCAAAGCCCTATGAGATAGTAGTAGACTTAACACATGTAGGACCTAGCAACCGCTTCAAGACTGACTTCCTGTCCAAGTGGTTTGTGGTCTTTCCTGGCTTTGCCTATGAGAACGTAGCAGCTGTCTATGTCTACAACTGCAACACATGGGTGAGGGAGTACACCAAGTACCATGAACGGCTACTGACAGGCCTGAAGGGCAGCAAACGACTCCAGTTCATTGACTCTCCAGCTAAGCTGGCCGAGCACATTGAACCCGAGCAACAGAAACTACCTGCAGCCACACTGACCCTGGAGGAAGACCTTAAAGTGTTCCATAATGCCCTCAAGCTGGCCCATAAAGACACCAAGGTCTCCATAAAGGTAAGGATGCAGCCAGAGCATAGTGTACTAAAATGTGTTTTTAGACTAAAAAGATTAGATTGGTAGGTTGGTACGATCATTCGAGAAATTCCTTGGGTTTCCTAAAACAATGTATGTTTTCTTGCTGATCAGGTGGGCTCGACAGCAGTTCAGGTGACTTCAGCCGAGCGGACCCGTGTCCTCGGCCAGCCTGTCTTCCTCAACGACGTCTACTACGCCTCAGAGATTGAGGAAATTTGCCTGGTGGATGAGAGCCAGTTCACCCTCACCATGGCCAACCAGGGCACACCACTCACATTCATGCACCAGGAGTGTGATGCCATCGTCCAGTCCATTATCCATATACGGACACGCTGGGAGCTGTCGCAGCCTGACTCCATCCCACAGCACACCAAGATTCGACCAAAAGATGTACCTGGCACTCTGCTCAACATCGCCCTGCTGAACCTGGGCAGTTCTGACCCCAGCCTCAGGTTAGTTCTGCAGGGCATTTAGAGTTATTCTAGCAGGACTTTTCGACTTGAAAAAAAATACAGTAACTCCACCAGCTTTGAAGGGATAGTTTGTCGATTTTAAACCAGCTCTATGTCACCTTTGTGCGGGCAGTGTGTTTGGATGAACGGCGTCATCCGGCGGATCTGGACAGACCTCTGCTGCTCTGCTAGACGGGTTGCTCCATGCACTGGCGCCACGGAGGGAAGCCATACTAAACAAAATTTCCCCGACTGTCATGACAAAGAGCTGGATTAAATCAGCAAAATATCTCTTTAATGAAAAAAGTGGGCCTGTAAAAGAAAAGAAGGTCAGATCAATGTATTTGAGACACCAAGGATTTTTCTTTTTGCCAAACAGATATTTTCTAATGTGGACTTGAAAAATGTAAAATCCATATTGTTTTCTAAACTGCAGCAAGCAGGTGCTCTCTTTTTTAGAGAAAGCTCATCTGTTTGGGGTCCTTTGTCCTTGTCCTTTATTAGGATTAGTAAGTACCAAAATTGTGAAAGAACAATTAAGACACTTGTGTTTTGGGCTGCAAATGTAAAATTACATTGTGTGGCTTTAGTTTAGATGTAAATTACACTACATGGAGAAGCTGTTATTTCAGCCACTGTTTTTTGCACTACTCTTGACAGGGCTTAACACCTCTGACTTGTTGTTCATTCCACATCCAGGTCTGCGGCTTACAACCTATTGTGTGCTTTGACCTGCACCTTTAACCTGAAGATAGAGGGCCAGCTGCTGGAGACATCAGGCCTCTGCATCCCAGCAAACAACACCCTCTTCATAGTCTCCATTAGCAAGACTCTGGCTGCCAATGAGCCACATCTCACATTGGAGTTTCTGGAGGAGTGCATCTCAGGCTTCAGCAAATCCAGTTAGTCCACTTAACACATCTGCTTTTTTTGCTCTTTCTGAATCTAATAGACAAATTGTGCTTATCTGGGTTTCTGGACTTCTGCTACTCGCTAAAAAGCATAACGTTTGGTTTGCACATAACTGCCTTTTTACAAGGATGTGCAAGTAAGTTGTTGGGCTCAGCGATTCACAATCAAATGGGCTAAGATTTTAAAACAATGCAATTTAGCAGCAAGAAATTACACATTTTAACTAGAGATGGTCCGATACCATTTTTTGCTTCCCGATACCGATTCTGATACTTGAACTTGCGTATCGGCCGATACAGAGTACTGATCCGATACCAGTGTGTCATATATTTTGTTATGTTTTAACAACTGTATACTACTATCCCAGTATGGATGTGATATGATTTCTATCTTTGTTGTCGGTCTGGCTCAGGTTAAACTCTTTGTGAAACATGAACAAACACAAACAATGAATGCCACAGAACTTTTTTTATTATCCAGTTTGTCAGTTATAACGGAAAAAGAACATAATCGGATCGGTGCATAAACTCCAGTACTTCCCGATACCAAAACCAGCGTTTTAGGCAGTATCGGAGGCGGAACATCTCTAATTTTTACACGTTTATTCATTGTTTCCCTTTTAAACAAAAAAGAACGGCAATTTAACAGAACTTTTTTTTTCACCAGTTACATCTCAAAGTGCATTAAAAAGAAAGGAGCTATCACTGCACAGAACCAGTAGCAATAGTAGCCTCACTTTTCATATAAAAAAAAATAGCATTTTGGTAACATCTGACCCATGCACATCACAAAGTGCATGTAACAGAATAATCAATTATCAGTGCACAAACCTATAACAAGTGCTTACAGCAATTAACACATGCATTCTTCTCCTACTACACATGCACACTAGGGTTGGGTACCGAACTCTGTACTTTTTTGGGTATCGACCGAATTACGTCTGTACTACCTTGGAGCAATTCACGCTAAATCAAATGGTGCCAAATTTCGGTACCTGAGAGTGTGTAAGTGCAAGCTTATCTCTGCATGTTGACAGACAGCGGGGCTCAGCTCTGTCGTTTTGGTGCCTAAACTTAGCTGTCGTTGCTGCAGGACAGTCACCCGTCACCTTGTCCCGGGGCTGTTGTTTGCTCTCATCCCGACTGAAGTCTCTTAGTGCCGAGGGAATGAGGCAGACTGATCGGGGTGTGCTAGCTGGCTAAATTAGCATTAGATTAGTCATCTATCTATTTGCATGACAAACTTAATCGTGGGTTAGATAAAAGGTATTTAAAGTTGTTGTCCATAAGATTTGAGTTGTTGTTTCTAGCGGCAGCTTTGGCAGTAAGATGTAATTGCAGGTGCGCCTGTAGGACTTCCAAGTGGGGTGTCGACTGAATGACGTCGGCGCGATGCCGTCACTTGCTCCAGTCCACACAGATAGCAGTTTAGTCTAAGATGAGCTAAGAGCTAATACATCCATGAAGATGTGAGCCGTGTGGGGACACAAGCAGCGGTGGAGATAACACAATAACACATATTATTATCAGGATTACTCACCGAGGCTATCGGGGAGGTGCAATGTTTACCGTGTTAGCACGTAGCTTTAGCAGTCAAACAAGTGGAGTCGTTAGGGTAAAGTTAGTGCCGAGTGGCGGTGGGCATCTAACTAATGTTTCATTACATTACATGTCATTTAGCTGACGCTTTTATCCAAAGCAACTTACAATTGCTATATATGTCAGAGGCCGCACGCCTCTGGAGCAACTATGGGTTAAGTGTCTTGCTCAGGGACACATTGGTTGATGTATCGCAGTGGGAATTGAACCCAGGTCTCCCACATCAAAGGCATGTGTTATATCCACTGCGCCATCGCCACCCACAATAACGTGACACAAACACCCTACTAGCCACTCTAGCAAAATGTGAAATAACCTTAGCTGATGAAGTGGAGGCCGAGGAAGAGTGGGCTGCACCGCTTTCCCCTTATTCGCCAAGTATGGCGCTCACATTGCTAACATTATTAACTGACACAACATGGCTAACAGTGCTAACATCTGAATAGGGCTGCAACAACGAATGGATAAAATTCGATTATTAAAAAAGTTGGCACCGAATTTCATTATCGATTCGTTGTGTCGCGTGACACGCCACTCAGTCGCAGAGATAAAAGCAATTGAGTTGAGTGCCGTGCGGAGCGGCGCGGAGCGAAAGAAAAGAAAAAAGAGCAGAGCGGGGGTAGAGGAAATACGGAGAGAGACCGGAGAGACCCGTAACGTTCTGAAACACATGGCGGAGGCAGAGAAATCAGTACGACCTAAGTCATCCAACGTGTGGGAACATTTCACACTAAATAAATCGAAAACGTGTTAATTGCAAGATAAGCAAAAGCGACATGGCACAGGCGCACCACGGTGATGATTCAGCACCTAAAACGTAAACATGTTGGAGTCCTTGATGAGGAGGAAGGGAGTTCAACAGCAGGGTAAAGTCACTACACAATCCTACTTTTGTTCCGTTTTGAAGTGAGGAACGTAACGTCCCTCTTCTGGTGCTGGTGTGGTGTTTAAATGTTATCCAGCTTGACAAGCATGACAAGCTAGCGTTAACTCGTTAATAACAGTAGTAAAGCAGGACTAAAGACAGGTTTTTATTCACTCGCCTTTTTTGGCCCATTAATTTTTCAATCTATTGTCATGTGTATATATTCTGTGCTTTGTCCCATATCAGTTATTGTTGACAAATATATTTGTGTGTGTTGTACTTTTTAATTTCATTTTAAAGTTCTTTTATAGCACTTGGTCATCTTAAGCTGTGTTTAAATGTGGTGTACAAATGAACTTAACTCGCACTTACTACAATGATGGTAATAATTTAATGAATAAGCTTCAAGTGAACGTGTGTGTGTGTGTGTGTGTGTGTGTGTGTGTGTGTGTGTGTGTGTGTGTGTGTGTGTGTGTTGTCTGTATCTACTCTTTGGGTTACTTACCTTTACACAACTATTAACTAAAACAACAAGTATGTATGTAAGTATGTATTGAGTTGATGTAAATTAATGCTTTTGTTTTTTTATCCGATTTATCGATTCATCGAAAAAATAATCGACAGATTAATCGATTATTAAAATAATCGTTAGTTGCAGCCCTACATCTGAACCAATTGCATGGAGTGCATGGAAGAAAAACTCCTGAGCCCATACAAAATGTATGCCCTTTCTTGATAAAGGGTTAGGGGTTAGACTGTTGTTGGTGGTGCTGCCTTCTCCCGTAGGTAACATTACGGCACGGCACGGGCTGGCCGAAGCCCAAGGTAGTTAATGAGCAGTAAGCAGCCGGGATGGCAAGTGACGGTGATCCCCGAATCTCTTCGCGGGGTAGCAGAGCTGCCGAACCCGCTGGCAGCGCCTTGACTGCTGCTGCTACTGGCTGAGATGAGAGCCTTTACAGTCTGGCTGTCATTTCCTGAATGTTCGTCCTGAAAAGCGACTCCATCGAGAGAGGGTGGTTCATCACATGGAGGACAGACCGGATATTAGTTTATTTTTCTTTGGACTCGAAGTTGAATGGTCTTCTTTCACTGTCTCAGAAAGGCGAAGCTCTGCTACTTTTGCTACTTGGGCGGAGTGATTTGCTTTGCAGCAAGCCTTTCTGAGAATATAGTTCACGGTTTGTTTACGGTTAGAAGATGGCTGTGTCTCATGTTACGTTGTTTTTTGTACACGCTGCGACTCTACAAATCACAACATGTAAATAGGAACATGTTGGCGTTATTTTGACACTTATTCGGAGCAGTAGGCTAGTTGGAACCAGTTACCTGCAGGTTCTGTGCTAGGCTAAGCTACCGATGGAACCATCAGACAGCTTTACAACACGCACAGACACGAGAGGGGTATGTATCGACTTGTCTTACTCTGGGGGTTACGGTGAATAAGCTAAAGTCCCAATAAGTCTGCGTGTTCCTTTAAGTAAAGATGGTGCTTTTTTTACAACTAGTGCAGTGCCTGTTGAAAATGTGCCTGTTTGGAACGGGCCGATTGCTTGGCCTGTGGTATTGCTGCTTGTAGAATTCTTCAAAACCAAATTGTACCCCAAAATGACTTACAGAAGCACCATAAACCACTTAATATGCAACTCCACTGTATAGCCTACTACTGACTTACAGTGTAGGCTACTTCTACATCAGAAGAAACATTGTACTACTATATTTACCTGACCAAGAACGCTGCAGATGTGTAATGTAATCACAAAATATCACAATGAAAATGTGGAGTAATCAGACATTAGCCTCATGGACTCATGGCAGTGCGCTACCCAACTGGCCCGTTATGAGAGCTAATCTGCACATATCTGCATTCATCAACCACCAGAACCAGACCGTGTGTGTGCGTGCGCGCAGAGAGAGAGAGACGTGTCGTATGAACGTTAACAAATTTAACACTCTAGCAAAGCTCCGCTGCTCTGTGTCTCTGGTCCACAGTGTGAGAGGGGGAGTGGCCAGCGGCTAGAGCGGCAAAAGCCAATGTGTGCTTCTTTTACCTATATATTTAACGATATCTTTTGCATTTCTAATCCAAACAATGTCAAACTTGGCACTGCACTTACTCGTGCCCGTAGCAAGACAACTGTCAAGTTTGAAATTCATCGGACTTCAAACCAACGGTTCGAGAGCTATGCACATAACACACAGACAGACAGACGTTCCTGCAATTTATAGATAGATAAACAATGGACTTGGCTGGACCTTGTATTAAAAACTAAGTGTATTGTATTGAGCGTTAGTTTTTCTATTGCAGGTATTGAGCTGAAGCATCTCTGTCTGGAGTACATGACACCCTGGTTGCTCAACCTAGTTCGCTTCTGTAAGCACAACGATGACGCCAAACGCCAGCGTGTCACCGCCATTTTGGACAAACTAATTACCATGACGATCAATGAAAAGCAGATGTATCCCTCTATCCAGGCCAAGATCTGGGGCAGCCTGGGCCAGGTGAGTCTATCACACTAACCGCCTGATTCACTTCAAATCAATTTTCAATTAAATTTTATTTATAGTGTCAAATCATAAAATAAGTTATCTCAGGACAATTTCAAGATAGAGTAGGTCTAGACCACACTAATTTGCAGAGACCCAACAATTCCACCAAGGACATGCATTTAGTGCGATATCCCAAAAGTAAAGATGTTGTGTTTGACCTCTAACTTTCTCACTGTGCCCTCAGATAACAGACCTGCTGGATGTTGTGCTGGACAGCTTTATTAAGACCAGTGCCACGGGAGGCCTGGGCTCCATCAAAGCAGAGGTCATGGCTGATACTGCAGTGGCTCTGGCTTCAGGGAATGTCAAACTGGTCTCCAGCAAGGTGAGCTAATACATTCTGAAATGGTGTCTGCAGAGCACATAGACAGATTTTCTTGTCAAATAACATTGGTAGCAGTGGATCATTAGAAACCTGCCAACTTTTGACGAAGGGAAGCCAAATAAAAGTTGGATGATGAGGCGGCAATTTGGACCAGAGTTACGAAATTGATAAAAAAGTAAGCCAGAGCTTGCTGTGGTTTTGGCGCTGTCGTGAAGAGCAAGTGAAAAAGCAATAGAAATGCTGGAGTGCCGGAGCAGTTCCGGATGGTTCCGGCCCACTTTACCCCAAGGTTCAATGATTATGAATGCAGCTTGGCAGTTACTCTGAGTACCTAGTACATAGTAGCCTATGTGTGGATGTGGGCATGGTTCATGGCTCATGAGAGCAGTGCCAGGTGAGTTGATTGACACAGCTGGTGCTCATTGACTAACAATATTCTCACTTCAAATGCAATAGTGTGCTGGTTATCTGGTTTACCATGGGCGTTATCAACTGAGACTGGGGTCATCCCGCATTACCGAAACTAATCAGCATGTAAAAACGAGTTGCAAATACAGGGGTTGGGTTTGTGCTGTTCCTGTGAAATGTCTTTACCTGTATATTTCATTTACTTTAGATGTTTCAAACGATCATTTGTTTTTTTATTAGAATGATTTAAAAGAAAACACTTTGAGGTTTCTGTCAATGCTGATATGATGTTTATACACGTATCTGGGTTTAAGATAAAACTGAGGGGAGTGGGCGACCTCTAGCACATCCGGTAGACTGCCCCATGTAGGCTGAGTCATTGGCAACGGCCCCGGGGTTCGAATCCAATCTGCGGCCTTTGGCTGTGTGTCATCCTCTCTCTCTCTCTCTCTCCCCTGTCCTTTTTTTTTTTTTTTTAGATCAACTTTTTATTGTTTTTATATTTTTGAACAGACAAATACAATTGAACAAGAACAAAAGCCCTCTCCCACCCCCCACCCTCTGCTGTCTCGAGGAAAACAAAACAAACAAATAAACAAAAAAACGTTAACATCAGTTGCTATGTTAGCTACCGCTCCATTAGCCGCCGCCATGCTAGCAGATTTCTCTGAACGAGTAGATAGTGTAGGCGACAACGAGACCTGCTTTTTCGTGCCTGCAGGCGTTTCACTGAGTCACCGTGATAACAGACCAAACAATTTGGCGTCTAAGAAAAAGTAATAGACCTGGTTATTTAATGAAATGCGGAGATGAGTGCAGGAGCTCTAGTCTCTTGCAACCATAGCAGGTGCTGGTCACGTGCTTCTCCCCCTCTCTCCCCTTTCCTGTGTATCTACTATCACTATCATATTGAAAAAAAGAGATGAAACTGGGGAAGAGGGGATTTGTTAATTAGTTATATTCAGTTAGCCAAATAACTGCCTGTATGCGAGTTTACATTTTACTACAAGTTCATCTCTGTAATCTTAGATTTTAAAGAGCTAAATAAGCTCTCCAAATAACAAAAATACTCCTTGGAGAAGGAGACAGGGCATATCTTGCTGCCCAATATGTACCAAAATGCCACAACATGTTGTATTGTATTTTGATGCTTTGGCAACATTGTTATTGAAACTTTAATGCCAATAAAGGCCCATTGAATTGTGTGTGAGAGAGAGAGTGCACAGCAGTGGTTGAGCGAGCTAAAGAATAGGAATGAATAAAAAAAGGGAGCGACATTAGCAGACAAAGCAGTGAGTCAGAGAAATAAAAAGTTATTTTTGCTGTTTTATCACTACTAGAAATGCAACTGTAGAAAGTATCTATCACTATCATTCATTTGAGGTCTGATTTTGGAACGGAAGTACAGAGAGTCGTTGCTGTTTAGATGATACGCCATCTCTTCTGGTCGCATTGGTGTATACTGGTAGGTTTCAGAACGTTGCAGACAGTTGCATTGCAAGCAGTTGCAAGTTTCAGCTTGTCTCGTCAAACATTTTTAGACTGAACTGGGCTTTAAACAGACCACACCTAGGTTGCAGCCCAGGCTCAAATGTTGGTCTTAAGGAGCTGCAGTGTTTATTCGTGGATAATATGAAACCTACTCTACATTTACTACGACCTCACAACTTTACTGTTTATTTCTTCTCTGCTCTCTTCGGTGCATTGATGTTAATATCTCTGCTGGAAACTGAAAGTAAAACATAAATTTGGCATCGTTTCCTTGCGCTACTTTCAGATGGTTCTATTTTAAGTAGATTTTTTGTTTCTTCATAATGTGTACTTTCTGTCATTTAAATAGTTTATCTGTAGACAGCAAAGGCAGTTGACTGTGCTCACAGATTCATTTTTAGAATCCTTAGATAGGTTGTCTTCTTGTCGTCTTGTATTCTGAACAACCACTGCATGTAAATGTTTGGTCATCTCCCTCTGCGCTCAATCTTTAAAAAATCACACACGCACATCTGTACTTGACAATACTTTTAGGTACTCAGCTGGTAATGCAAACTGAGTTCCCTTTTTGTTTTTGGTTGCTTCTACTTTAAATGCTGCTGTTTAACAGAGCTACAGTAATGTGTCAAAATCATGTCAAACCAAGTCAATTGACACAATGCTACACAATATAATCAGTGTTTGTTGGACTAAAAGGATGGAATTTCACTGCCAGCCATTCTTTAAATGCAGCAGAGAGAAGTGGTTGAGGAAGAAAAAGACTAAGCAGCAACAATCACATGATATCCTGGTTTTGGTCAAAAAGAAATGCACTTGGACACAATGCAGTGGAACTGCATCTTCTGACAGCTTCTTTTGACTTTTTGCAATGTACCCAAAGCTGCTTAAGTTAAAGACAGTATATCTTTTGCCCCTTTTTTCATCTCAAAGACTGCTTCATTTACACGTTCAAATTTTACAAATCATCTTCAGACACCCCCTTTCACAGGTTTAGTTTCACATCTTAAATTTTTCATCTCACTTAAGTTGCAGGCCTGCATACAGATACCACCATTCTCAGCTACCCAGGCCACTAAAGTTTAGCACATTTTAGACAACATACTTATCTTGATGTTACATTTAGTTGAATAATATTTTCCAGATTGTTAAAGTTAGAATTTGTGTTCTAATCTATAGCATTAATACAGAATTGGTGTATTACAGCATTGGCATGCCTGTATTATTATAGCTGAAGTGACTAGATAAATTAATGAATTTGTTTGGGTTTACGTTTTACTTTTCCTACCACTGTAATACTGAAAATCAGCAATAAATGTAATAATTACTTACTTACTAATGGAAGAAATTAATCCAATGCCGTAAATCACCCTTGACTTAGAGTTTTCAAAGAGACAAACTTATTGACTCACTATCCATCTGTTGTGTGCTCTAGATCCAAATTCAGCCTGCTATTCAGAAAAACAAACACAACATACACTGGCAGACACAATAGAAAAGCCAGGCACTGGCTCCTATTATGGCAGACACCAGCACTGCACTGAATAGTGGCCATTGTGAAGATTGTTGACGAAGTGCTGCTCCCCTAAGTGATTTTGTTTTGTTTTCCCAAAGTGTTTTACTGAATTTAACACTAGCACTGCCAGAGACTTTAGGTACGGTGGCCGAGACGGTTCAACACAAATACAAAAGCCACAACACAAACAGAAAAGCTTAAACACAAATACAAAAGCTACAACACAAACGCAAAAGCTACAACACAAATGTAAAAGCTACAACACGAATGCAAAAGCTACAACACAAACGCTACAACACAAATACAAAAGCCACAACATAAGCGACAACGTAAGTGAGTGACAACGGAGGTGAGTGTGTTGTTTTTTTAAGATCAATTTTTTATTGCTTTTTTAACTTTAACCATACAGAACAAAATAACACAAATTGAACAGGAACACAAACCCTCTCCCACCCCCCACCCTCTGCGGTCTCGAGGAAAACAAAACCAACAAACAGAAATCACACCTTGCCTAATCACTCTCCTGTAGTTCTTGAGGCGCTGAGGTCATTAGGTCTGATATTTGTGCTGCTATGTTTTTCCATAGGTTGATAGTCGATGATTTGGCTTTGTTAATCCTTGCTGTAGAGAGCTCAAGCGTAACGATGTCCAGAAAATATGCCAACCACTGTTTTATACAAAGTGAATGGGGGGGGGAAGCCAGCGTTGAGCTATCATTTTCTTAGTTGCAGTTAAGCCGGCTAGCCAAATTTTCTTCTGTCTCCCAAGCATGTGTAATTTAGAGTCATCATTAAGTAACAAAACAATCGGGTCAGTAGGAATTCAACATCATATCACATCAGATATTATTGATGTTTTATTCCAGAACTCATGCACCTGTTCACACTCCCAGACCATATGCAGGAAAGTTCCAGTTTGTTCAGGTTGACAGAACATGCAATAGGGAGTGGGAATGACTTTAGAGATGCATCTCTTCTGAGGAGTCCAATATGTCCTATGGCATATGTTGATGAAATGTTGGGTTCTTGGAACAGTGGAAAATGTTGTCCCAAACTGTCTCCCAATTAATTGCGTTCCCCTCAGAGCTCAGCTCTCGCTCCCATTTATTTACTATTGGGAGTTCTCCTATAGATACTTGCATCAGTTTAGCATAAATCCTGGACACCAATCCTCTCACAGGAAAATCAACAAACCACTTAATGACTGGGTGCGCCTCAAGATTGTTTCCCTATGGCACTCCATAACATTTTAGGGCTGATCTTAAGTGAAGATAAATGTAGAAAGATGTCCTGGGGACCTTAAAACTAGCTCTCAGGTCCTCAAAACTCAACATACCTTTATCATTGAATAGCTGGTCTAAAGTATAAATTCCTCTGTCACTCCACTGGTTACAAGCAAAGGGTTTGTTCCCAGACATGAAGTGTGTGTTGTGCCATATTGGGGTATTCAAATGCCACTTATTGGTATAGCGTAGTTGCTCCTCTACCTGTTTAAAGTTGGTCAGTGTGTTGGTGATAATAGGGCAATAGGCTAACATAATTTTTTTTGGACACACACCTGCAAAGGCAAGGTCTTGCAGTCTTAGACTTCCAATGAGGTTTTGCTCTATTTCTCTCCATGGAGCAATTTGCTTGGTTTACAACCATTAAAAAAGGCATTTTTCCTCACTCTGTGCATTACGAATTCAGCTCTCCTTAGCAAATCATTTAGCTCTGCTTGACTTGTGACTAGAAGAGTATGTGTCGATTTAGAAAAACACGTCTTTAGAGACTGCTCCAGGGATTTACAACGTTCTTCCAACTCCACAATCCTTGCCTCTGTTTTTCTCTTCAAATTGACCGCAAAGGAAGATGTGAAATCTCTAATAAATCCTTTAGTTGCTTGCCAAATGTATGCCGGGTCCGCAACTGAGTTAGTATTGATTGATATAAACTCAGCCAGTTTGGATTCTAAACTCTGCATAAAAAGCTGTGTTCTGGAGAAGGGAGCTATTGAATTGCCACCTTCTAGTTCTTTCTCCTAACATATCACAATGGAATGTGGTTATCAGCGCATTGTGATCAGACAGAATTGCTGATTCTGTTGCTATTGTGTGGAACATTGCCTTAAGCTCACTGGAGCACAAAATATAATCAATGCAGGAGTGGGTGAGGTGACGTGTGGAAAAGAAGGTGTAATCCTTGCTAGTAGAATTGTGCATCCTCCATATATCTCAGAGTACCGCATTCATGTCTCCTCCTATAATTAGTGAATATTCATTGAGAGAAAGCAATTCATTGGTTAGGCGCGGGAAAAAACTTTCATCATATGTAGATGGTGCATATACCGAAACAAAGGCTATCTTCCTACTCCTTATATTGGTACATATAAACTTAGCACAAAAAGTAAGGAAATTTGTGTTTGGTAGATTATTTCTCTGTGGTAACAATGCTTTTTGGCAATAAATCTTATACCGTTGGAAAGCCTGTTTAGTTCCCTTTCAAATGGTGCCCCATTTGTAAGGAACATGCATTTGTGGGCTGAGCAGCAGTGCTGAGTGGGTTGCGCCCATGAAAAATTTGCCAAATCTTCTCTGCCAATGCCAAACAGCTTATTCTGCCATTGACTCGTTTGGTGGATTGGATGATTGAAGTTTGAAGAAACAAGACATATTGGCAATTAAACAATTTATTCATTTCACAAACAGGAGCCTCAGTAGCGTGTGGAAGAACCATACACAGCCACAACAGCCTGGCACCTCTTCCTCATGCTGGTCACCAGCCTGGTCACACACTGCTGTGGGATGGCATCCAATTCTTCAACCAGCATTTATCGCAAGTCAGCCAACGTGGTTGTGTTGGTCACTCTGGCACAAACAGCACACCCAAGCTGATCCCACAAGTGTTCAATGGGGTTGAGGTCAGGACTGCAGGCTTTCCAACGGTATAAGATTTATTGCCAAAAAGATAACTAATCTACCAAACACTCTACTCATGCAGTTCATTAGCTGTGAAAGGGGGCGTAGCCAAAGCATAGGGGTCGGGGCAAACCTTTACCAATAAAAAAGGAAGTCTCTGCTGAGTTCATTGATACCTCACATAAGACTCTACCTTAAACGGGTCACCAGTTATGAAAAGGGGCGTGGCTTACGCATAGGGGGCGGGCTTAAACATCACCAATGAAGAAGGAACTCTCTGCTGAGTTCAGTGACACCTCACACAAGACTCTACCTTAAACGGTTCAAATGTTATAAAAGGGGGCGTGGCTACAGCATAGGGGGCGGGTCAAGCCATCACCAATCAAAAAGAAACTGCTGAGTTCAATGATACCTTACATAAGACTCTACCTTAAATGGGTCACCAGTTATGAAAGGGGCCGTGGCTTAAGCATAGGGGGGGGCCAAACCATCACCAATGAAGCAGGAACTATCTGCTGAGTGTTATGAAAGGGGGCGTGGCCTGAGTATGTGGGTGTGGTTAAAGTATAGGGGGCGGCTCAGTATCATATGTAGACCACACATAAGTTTCATGTAAATCGGATGATGTTTGTCATATAAGGCGGATTTCCTGTTGCCAGCGGGGGGGGGGCGCTATGACCAAAAGTCAATTTTGGCCTGTAGATGGCCTTGACCCTTGTCATACCTGAGAAATTTCGGGCAGATATGACAATGTACAGTAAAGTTACAACAACTTCTTCGTTCATCAATAAATGCTCAAAATGGCAGCCACGCCACACCGTTTGACGAAAAGTTTTTCTTTTAATAACTTTTCATCTTTAAGGTGTTGAGATGGTACAGACCAAATTTGAAATCCATCGGATGAAATCTCTAGGAGTTGTTCCTTAAGGTATAACACCTTGACTTTTAGGCCTACTTCCTGTTGCCACTAGGGGGCGCTATGACTTTGAGTAAATATTGGCCTTAAGATGTTCTCAGGGTTGGACTCTTATGAATTCTGAAAAGTTTTGAGCCAATTGGACACCGTACACTCACGTTACACCCACTTCGAGTTTCGATGGCGAAACGCACAAAATGGCTGCCCCGCCACAGCCATGCCCTATGACGAAAAGTTTTTCTTTTAATAACTTTTCATCTTTAACGTCTTAAGATGGCAGAGACCAAATTTGAAGTTGATCGGATGAAATCTCTTGGAGCAGTTCGTTAAAGTACGACGTGGAAATTGCCAAAATCGCACTAATTTCGAACTTTCAATTAAAAATGGCCGACTTCCTGTTGGGTTTAGGGTATGGCTCCAATTACCTTTTTTGTACGTCTTGACATGCTACATATGTGTACCAAGTTCCGTTAGTCTACGTTAAACGTACAGCAGGAGGTAAATTTTTTTTAACTTTGTAGGGGGCGCTAGCGAGCCATTTTTGTGCACATATTCTAGAAACCCTTAAAGGAGAATTCCGGTCAATTTTTACGTTAATCTTGATCGCTATAGCTACGTGAGTACTTTCGATAAAAAAAACCCCGACCCGAATCAGTGCAGGCAACACGGAGTAGCTGCAGCTACGTACTACAAGCGTCCCCTGAGCTAAAACGGCAGTTGTCGGGGCAAGTTTTAGAGTGCCTTTGTGCCTCTTAACAGACACAAAATGCAATTAATATGTCTCTGCCACATGAACATGGCCCTTACGTGTCAACAAGATGCGTTTTCAACTCAGACATTGTTTAAATTCACCTACCCTGGTTCCTGGCTCGATCCTGCCGGTAGCTAGCTTGCCCTGCAACTGTTAGCCGTTAGCTGCTAGCTGCCGTCCGGTGAGTGTATTCAGACAGGCTTCTGTGATAATCATCCCAATAACAATCCACGGAGCGGCAGTGGTGTGGCTATGTCCTCCAGAGGACAGGTCATGTCACGTCTTGAAGTTTATTCCCCCCTAAAAAAAACAGTACTGCGGTAGTAGCTGCTAGCTGCCCTCCGGTGAGTGTATTCAGCCAGGCTTCTGGGATAATCATCCCAATAACAATCCACGGAGCGGCGGTGGTGTGTCCTCCAGTTACTGAAGGCTAGCTTTAGCTTGCGCTTGGAGCAGCAAGTTCATCTGCCTGTTGCCCCTCTGTCTATCTCGTTCTTTCCAACTCTTGTGAAGCTAGTTCTTCGTCTGTATACTCGGGTTCGAATAAATAAGGACGACCATCAAACTCAAAAGGCTCTTCTGTGTGTTGTATATCTGCTATATTCTCCATAGTTACGTTACTCCAAGCTTCTTCCCTTGTAAACAACTCCGCTCTTCACTCGTCACACACTACGCTCCGATCTGCACACTACGCTCCGATCTGCACACTACTGTTTACCTTTTCCTGCTACAACTGAATTCCCAGGACAGTGCGATGCTACAGCTAAGCTTCAGTAATGCTATTACTGTGCAAGCCACAGACATCGTTTATCCCGTTTCCATGTAGTTACATAGTCTCTGATATGGTCATAACCACTACAGTGCTCAATTACCTATTTTTGAGGCGGAAATAATCTAAACTTTTCGCTGCGAAGGCATGATCTGTCCTATGCAGGACATCCACCAGACCACCGGGCGCTCGGGGGATTTTTGTCAGCTGCGGGAGGGGGACGAAGGCTGCTTGCCTGGCTAAGGGAACTAGCTACCACACAGATCGACACTGACAAGCCTCCTACTCACCAACACCAGATCGATCACACACAAAATGGATGAGCTACAAATACACACGGAACTGCTGCGTGATGATTTATTACAAAAGCCTGGCTGAACACATTTATCACGGACGGCAGATAGCAGCTAACAGCTAGCAGCTAGCAGCTAACAGGCCAAGCTACCCACCGGCAGGATCAAGACAGGGTAGGTGAATTTAAACAATGTCTGAGTTGAAAACGCATCTTGTTGACACATAAGGGCCCTGTTCATGTGGCACAGACATATTAATTGCATTTTGTGTTTGTTAAGAGGCACAAAGGCACTCTAAAACCTGCCCCGACAACTGCCGTTTTAGCTCAGGGGACACTTGTAGTACGTAGCTGCAGCTACTACCGTGTTGCCTGCACTGATTTGGGTCGGGGTTTTACTCGCGTAGCTATAGCGATCAAGATTAACGTAAAAATTGGCCAGAATTCTCCTTTAAAATATGTAAATTTTCACCAGACTTGATGCGACTGCCAATTTTGGTGAGTTTTTGAATATGTTAAAGATGAACTGAACTGGAATTTGAGTAAAGGTGATATAACAGATGTATTTTATTTCTTCTCATTGGTACAATGATTAAAATGGCTGAATTTGTTAAAAGGGATAAAACGGTACATTGAAAGTGTTGTTGTTGTTACACGGGCGCCGCCATGGAATTCCACAATCGGCTACGTCACTGGCATGGTAAGCAGCCATGGAATGTAAACAGTCTGAGGCTAACGGACATGGCTGAGGAAACGGAAACCAACAGGTCTAGGGGGGGTTCATACTGTATTGCCCCTGGCTGCAGTAATGAATTGTATAGGGCTAAGGCAGCTGGGGTTACGATACATTTCCACAGGCTACCTTTGACAAGGAAACCAGTCCTCAACTCATGGCTAGCTGCCTTAAAACTGGCTAGCCCTCCGACAGCCCCTAGATTTCGAGTCTGTAACGAGCGTTTTTTAGCGACAGACTATTTAGAGAGCTGTAATTTCGATTCAACAGGGTCACTGGTGAGGGTTAAGTTCAACAGACTGAAACCATGAGGCCATTCCGTCCATGATCGATTTTTCAGGCTACAGTACAGGGCAGACTGATGACCAACGGCAAGACACTAACACCGATGCTATCTACCGCAGAGACAGGGCGCTGAAACGCTCACATCAGGCAGAGGACAGAGAGGTATGTTTAGCTGTTATCCAGCATGCTAGCAAGTCTACTAGGCAAAGGGCTGGATGTAACGTTGTTGTGACATACACAAAACACGTACATTTTCACTTACACGCACAAATAAAGCCTGACGTGTAGGCTTTATAACGTTCAACAAAACTGAGACTGACACACTGGGCAGTCATTGAAATTGAGTCACAAAACCAAGCTAGATACCAAACGATCCAAGCACTTATGTCAAACTCCACAAGCTAGCGCTCCGACCATAGACTGTATAAATAAACCATGACTCCGATGATATCACAGATCAATAATAATGCGTTTCTATCTGCTAACTAAACCACAGCGGGCCTGTAAACAGAATCCAATGTCCCTTTCTACTCACCCTGAAGCTAGCTGATGTCTCAGGGCACATTGTTGATGCAGAGGGAGTTCAACTCACAGAAAAAGCTGCTAGTTCCATTATAAGAGGTATCTGTGCAGTATCCATTTGTGCAATATCCATCAACGACCACAAGGAAAAAATCTGCCAACTCTGCACTAGCCTAAAGTAAACGGCAAAACTTTTTTATTTTATTTTTTTTAACTTTATTTATTTTGGTTTTAACATTTTGCGTGCAGCTAACTTAACAAGCGATCCCATTGGATGAATTCGTCCAATCACATTTTCCATTTATCTGCCTCGATTTTCTAAAACGCACAGGACCTTTTCTATTTTCTCTAAATGTACACGATATATAAGCAATCTCTATTCCCTAAAATGCATAATGTGCTTGGATACAATAAATGAGTGCATGACAGGTAAATGGTCCAGGTTGACCTCTCTGCCAACAGATGGATTCAGCATTCCATGCTCCAGCAGCGCCCACACACACACCAGTCACTTCCCCCCAAATGATCCGAAGGTGGAGCCTGAAACAGATTGTCTACAGGCCTGTCCCTCACAGGCTCAAATGTGTAACCCATGCCATTAAAATTACTAATTTTCATGTGTATTTAATATGCTGCACTGTATACTGCACTGTATACCTTCGCAGGTCCTACCATGCCAGTGACGTCATCAAAATTGTCAGCGTTCTAATACTAACAAACGTAATTTTTGTGTTGCTTAAAAAGAGCTATATTGATTTTTTTAATTAAACTTTTTAGTGTAATTTATTTTTATTTGTCATAACCAACACGTTATCAACGTTTATTCTTTCAGTTCAGTTCATCTTTAAGCCCCTCAAAAAGGCGATTAATTTGCCGGATAAAGAATAATAATAATTCCTTCAGTTTCAATAGGGCCTATATAAACATAGATCATAAATTGAACAGTCCGCAGTCATCATGTTTTCAGCCTAATTAAATGTTCCTTCAAAGCCTGGCTCCCAAACTTACATACAGTGCCCTGGAGTCAAACTTGCACAGTATTCCAGACACCACTAATTCACAGCCGCTGGGTCCATCAGCCCCCGGCTCCAGCACCAGTCCGATGACAGCGCCCGGTCCGGCTGCGAAGCGGCAAGCGCGGATGTCACGTCCTCCTCCATATCCAGATCCCGACAGAACATGTCCGCATCCTTGGCTGTAGTGAATGTGAACGTTCTCCCTCTTCGGGTTACTCTCAGGGTTGCCGGATAAATAAGAAAGTTTGAGACGCCTTTAGCATGTAACTTACGCTGTACTCCTATAAATTCCTGGCGCCGCTGGACGGTGAAAGCACTGTAGTCAGGCTTAAAGCGTTGCGTTGGAATGACAAATCGGGCCTTTCTGCTGTACTTGTCTCATCCCCTGAAGGATTGCTTGGTGGTCTTGGTATCTCAAACACCTGAAAATCAGCGTACGTGTCGTTGTACCCTTGCCGTAGATTCTGTGCGCTCTGTCAATTTCGATGGTAGCCCCATTCTGTAAAGAGGGGATCCACACCGGTAGCTGATTTTGCAGGAATCCAACTGGGTCATCTTTTTCGCTGCCCTCTTTCAGTCCAATGATGCGCACATTGTTGAGTCTCAATCTGTCCTCCATTTCGGCTAGCTTAAACTCAAATTTCTTCTGGTCATCAATGCAGGCTTTCACTGTGTTTCTCATCTGCCTGTTGGATTCCTGCGTCTCATCTAGTCGTTGCACTAGGTCCCATACCGTAGCTCCCTGCCTCTCAAGCTCTGTCCTGATGTGTTGCAGCGAGGTGTCAATTTCTGCCAATGCTTCCTTCACTGCGTTGCGGACCACTGATTGAAGCATATCTTGTTGCTTTTCCAGGACCTTGGCCATAACGTTCTCCATGTGAAAGTCTGAGTTATCATCAGTAGCCATGCTAGCCGTCGCCATGTTGGTAGACTTCTGTGCTTGGGTAAACGGCAGCAAGACCTGCTTTTTTGCTCCTGCAGGCATTCAATAAGTCACTGTGGTAACAAATAAAATGGTTGACGTTGAATAAGAAAGAATAGACCTGGTTTTTAATGAAAATGCGGAGGTGGGTGCGGAGCCTCAGTTCTGAGCAACCATTGCTATCGTCGGTCACGTGATCCTCCAAGTGAGTGTGTTGTTGACAAACAGAGCCGGCGGATGAGCAGGAGGAAAGTTCTTGTATGTTTGAGAAGTAAGTGAAACATGGTTCCTTGCTAATTATGATTACTGTCGCTATGTGATGTACTCTGCCATTTAGGCTACGAAAGAAAGTGTGTGTGTGTGTGTGTGTGTGTGTGTGTGTGTGTGTGTGCGCCTATTTGTAGGGTAAGACTGAGGACATACAACAAAACCATAGACTGTACAAATGGTAATATACAGTCTATGAACAAACCCTTTTACATGGCTTTAAACACAAGTCTGCATTCTATTTATTTACTTATTTTATTTTCCAGTAGTAGGCACGAAGAAAGGTTATGGTTAAAATTCTGGGTTTATTTCATTCAGACCAACCGTGTATGACTGTGAACATCGATCGTGTATGTGTGTATGTATGACATATTACGCCCCTAACACTGTAATAGGCAGCATATTGAAGGTAACACAATTAGCATTCACTTTAAACATCTGTTTACCGTAACCATACCACACACACACACACACACACACACACACACACTTTCCAAACCAACCGTATCGAGGGAATTTGCCGCTGGGAGCTGATCAATAATCAGATAGATACGGTTAACAAGTTACAAGCACGTAACAGTGGGATATTAAATTGTGTGATTTAAACAGCTTCACTAAACGTAACAAAAGAACTTTCCTCCTCCGGCTCCGTGTCAACAACACACTCACTTCCGTTGTTGCTTATGTATTTGTGTTATAGCTTTTGTGTTTGTGTTATGGCTTTTGCGTTTGTGTTGTAGCTTTTGCGTTTGTGTTGTAGCTTTTGCGTTTGTGTTGTAGCTTTTGTGTTTGTGTTGTGGCTTTTGTGTTTGTGTTTTAGCTTTTGTATTTATGTTGAACCGTCTCAGCCACTGTATTTAGGGGTACTATAACCGCAAGATATAGTATTAGTATAGTAGTATAGATATACTATAACCTGTATCCTTTTGTTTGGCTGATGGGCCATTAACGCGTTCTCCTTCTCCATCTCTATAGCGCTGCATTTATTTCTCTAGCAGCAAGAACACACACAGCCAGATAGTCTATCGAACAGCTTAAAACATACACCAAACTGGTGAAATCTTATCAGTGTAAAATGTGCTATTTTGCTTAATAGAAAAAATATTTTCGTGCTGCCACCTAATGCAGTAATAGTCCAGTGACGGTCATTTGCATTTTGTGCCATTCAGTTAAGTATACACAAAGTCTCGAAAGTTATAGAGGCGAAGTCCTTCCCCCCTTCGGTGGAACACCATGGGACCTTATTTTGGAAAAATGACATACGGTAGTGAATGGGAAGAGACAAATAATCTGTTAGTTCAACAGTCAACACACAACCTGTCATCTGATCCCGCATACCCAAGTTAGTGTTTTGTTCAAGTGAGTCACATAAATATTATTCCTGATTATACTATTATTTATATAATGGGGCTGCTCCTGGCAACCAAAGGATTTTCTTTTCTTTTTAACTTTTAAACCACACTAAGAACCCCTTTATTTGGCTTTTATCATTATGACGATGTAGTAATGTGCAGAATAGGTGTTAAGGAAAAGTCTGGGTAGGAAGGAAACAATAACAATGATCGAGTAAGTTACACTTTTAAATCACAACACCAAATGCAATTCTGGTGTTCAGAATATCAAACTGAAAACTGTACATAGCTGTCGTACTATACATAAGTCTTTATGCTGGTGTTATCCACAGGGTTACTGTCTGATGTCATGCCAGGACAGCCTACTGAGCACAATGGTGCCTTGTCAATTGCTCTTGAACTCTTTGTTACCCAAGAGTTGAATAAATGCTATTTTCTAATTGGTTATAACCATAGCCATATTGTCATATGTATCAGCTCCATATCAAAAAATACATGCATTGTGTGTACTGAGTCTTTGCTGTGGATTGCTTCAGAGTTATATTTTTCAGTCTGTGTCATGTTTTTATAGGTTCGGGCACATTCATTTTAGCGCATATTTGAAGCCCTTGATATACTCGAAAACTCACGAAACTTGGCGCACACATCAAAACCTGGGGACTTTGCAAGACTTTAAAGTGATTTGGGTCATGCGCGTTTAGCGGGCTGTATAGCGCCCTCTAATGCGTAGAAGAGCTAAATATTGACAAGATTGCTCCGATATTCACAAAAATTGGTACTGACATTGATCTCATCGTTTCTGACATATTTCCCATTTGCCTTTTTAGCTCTGCCAAACCGCAAGTTGGCCATTTAGAATTTTATGCATTTTTTTAATGTATTTTATTACGTTTTTAGAACTCTTCCTAGGGGGTTAATCAATTAAGGGGGTTAATTAATTTATTTATTATTTGGTTGGTATAATCCTTTCACTTATGTGACCCTACATTGCGAAGGAATAGTCAATAGATCAAACAATGATGTCATAGGTGATGTGACAACACACCATTTAAGGCCCTTTACAGGTATGGAACTTTTTGAAACGTATCCTGGAGGACTCAACAGATCCTTCTCAAATTGGGTCAGCAGCATGTCAAGACTTTCACAAATTTATGTTTCGGCATAAGACAGGAAGTTGTAACTTGACTTTACATAGTCCAATCTGCCCAAAATTTCACATGATGGATAAGAGTTTAGGCCTAAAGGCATCTCCATGCCAATATTGAGTCATAGGCATAGCGCCACCTACTGACAACAGGAAGTCAGCCTTATGTGACAAACATTATGCGATTTACATAAAATTGATATTGTGTGGTCTAAACATGATATAGCAGCAACATGACCTATAATTATGGTGTGTTCTCTAGCACCACATTGGGGACAGAGGAAGTGTTACAATGCAGTGATTGGGCTCGGGTATGGCCAGCAGGGTCCATAGCGCCCCCAAACGCACGCCAAATAATGTTTAACTTGTGCGCGCAGTGTCAGATGGTTAGTAAATCCACAACTGCATCAATTAGCGTCCCGCAAGTACCACCGGCATGCCTGGAGGGGCGAAGTCCTGTTCATCGCTGCTTGCAGCTTTAAATATGAACATTATATGTCTTTGAGCAGAAAAATTAGGTGCTTGGGCTACTCGAATGGTCTTTTGCTTGGTAGGCAAATCTAGTAAGCATGCATATCATATCCAGACTTACAAAAAAGCCAGTTGGAGCCATCCCCTTAATCTAACAGGAAGTAAGCTATATCGAATTTGCTGTGCAAATTATGAACCTTTTTGACAATTTTCAGGAGATGTGCTTTAACGTAGGAATTTTTATTTACATGCCCCAAACTTGACATGCTTGACAGGAATCCCAGCCTGAAGACATCTACATGCCAATATTGAATTATAGCGCCACCTACTGGCAACAGGAAGTTCAAGTCGATATACTTTGATTTCCTCTTCCTGACCAGATCCACATCAGAAGTGTTCAGAAAAGCCTTAAGACCTTTTTTGTTGCTTTATTTTAAAGTGAGATGGGGGAATTGCTGGGTCTCTGTAAATTAGTCTGTAAATCTGTAATCTGTAAAGTATCCTGAGCTAACTTCTGTTGGGGTTCTGTTAGGGTTTGATTTGAAACTATAAATAAAATTGAATTGAATCTCTACTAATTCTTTCCTAAAATGATGTATGAAGAGCAAGGCGTTTCTGAGACTTGGAGAGGTTCGTGGGCTTAGCCCGGACATACAGAGCAGATCACAAAAACGGTGATTGGCTTGCCCAACTTGTTGATAGCCAGTGTATGTTCATTTCAGCTGCCCAGTTTGTAGATAATGTTAGGTAGCTTGCCAATAGAAACTAACATTATAGTCCCTTGCATTTTTGGTTAAAAACTGGGTTAGTAGATTGTACTGTGGGCTATCTAATTTCCGATAAGCTTTTATAATCTGTAGCTTACTATAAGCTACCTACTTTAAGGGCAGGGCTGATTTTAGCCTGCTATATTAGGGGGGGCTGGTAGAAAAAACTTGGGCGGTTGGTGGCACAGAGGTTAGAGAAGCGCACTGTAGTGGTCCAAATTGTGGGGTCCGAGACCCGGTGCTAATACGGCACCGGTGCCTTAACAACCGTTATCTACCGGACCAAATTGCAACGCGGGTTTCGGTGCCACTGAAATGCCTGCGCTTCTCTCTGATGCTCCAAAAACGGACGTTAGAGGCAACCTAAACATCGCCGCATGTCACGGTAGTAAACACTACACTTGACAGCAGGTAACATTAGCCTACCGTTACAATTGAATACAAAGAAATAATTGTAAATAATATACAGTAGTAAGGCCCTCAGGCATTCTGTATTGCTTTCAACTATTTATTCAACTGTAGATAAACTTTTTTAATTTAATGTTATCTCTACTGAGTCAACTCTCATGTAGGCATAATTTATTATTCCTTCCCCTGAGTTTTTTGTTGGGAAGTAACCTCTTTAAATGTACATGTGGCACTTATTCACCTAAATGATACATTAATTCATTTTCATTAATTAATTAATAAACCCCTGGACTGTAATAGCTCAGATGTGTTACAGCAAGATAATACTTGGTTATTAGGGGACTGTAAAAGGAAGGGTTACCACTATAACCTATCCCATCTGTGTTCTCCAAAATTTAGAGAGTTGTAATATTTTGAGAACAAATAAAGTTTAGATTAAAATCACAATATTTCAAGAAAAAAATCCACCTGCCCTATAGCATTATGTTATTGCTCTGCTGATATGGTAGTATCTCATTCTGTCTGACAGACACAGAGATCCTCATTTTGGTCGCTGTTCTCTGAATGAAAGTTTAGGGAAGCTTCTGAACGCTGCTATTCATCAGAGGTGGAAAACCGAAACTACGGCAGAAATACATGGAGTTCAGATGACACTGCTGAAGCATGCCCACAGCAGAGCGTGTCCATTATAATTACCTGAAGCTGCTACACTGACAAGCCGCGCTGCTTATCTCTATTCTCGCAGAGAGAGTGGACACAAAACGACAGACTGGTCTGCTTTAGAGCTCTGTGTGTTTGAGCCTAAACCATAGACTGTTAACGTCACGCCAAGGGAACTTCAAAAAAAATGTAGCAATATTGTTGCACACCTAAACTTTGTGTTGCCTCCATTTACATTCGGGGCTACAGTCAAAACATTTGGGACTGAAGCCCCAGAAATATTACCTGGCG
This sequence comes from Sander lucioperca, assembly GCF_008315115.2. Lineage (NCBI taxonomy): Eukaryota > Metazoa > Chordata > Actinopteri > Perciformes > Percidae > Sander > Sander lucioperca. The sequence continues at coordinate 31,482,543 of NC_050179.1, read as the reverse complement.
ACGCCGATGATGAAGAGTGAAACTTGTGGGAATTAGAGCAAGTTTAGGACAATTTTTAAAGCCTCTGAACACCAACACATGTGATTTCAGTTATTCTGGCTGATTAGACCTCTGCTGTGGTTAATGCTGGGCCAGAGCTTTGATGGGAATTTATTACAGACACACAAATTTTCTTGATCTACCAAGAATGATAAAGGTGTCATTTGTCCTGCCCTAACAGGTGCCACAGAGCTAACAGTAGACTCAGGAAGATGTCAATCGATACACCCACAAAGTCATGGGAAGGGGGCTAATTAGACAGATTAAGTGAAAACACCTGTGTGGATATTCCGAGTCAGAAGATGTTAAAGCTGCTTTTTACTCTAACTGAACTGAGTTCCCCACTCTAGCTTTGAACATTCCACCCCAAAAACACTAATGTAAAAATCTCAGAGGCTCTGAAAATTGTCTGAATAGTCGTGACTTAGTTTTATACAGAAAAAGTAGTGACTCCTGAACACTACTGCACGGTGAGATTCGATCAATCTGAGGGGAGATTTATGATGGATTTGGTCGTTTAGTATGGACATATTTGTTGCCAGCTAGGTGTATTGTAATGATACTGTATAGGATATGTCATTATAGCTGCCTGCATAGAATTGATTGATATCAAGAAAGGCTTAACTATTGGCCAAGTAATGTTTTATTTTCCCATCAGTGATCATCAGGTTTGAGAATGATATGAAAAGTTTGGCTCTTGTTTGTAGTGTTTCAGTTTGGTCTTCTCCTATTCTTTGTGGCAGGTTATTGGTCGGATGTGTAAGATCATAGACAAGACGTGCCTGTCGCCAACGCCCACACTGGAGCAGCACCTGATGTGGGACGACATTGCCATTTTGGCACGCTACATGCTCATGCTGTCCTTCAACAATTCCCTGGATGTTGCAGCCCACCTGCCATACCTGTTCCACGTGGTGACCCTGCTGGTAGCCACTGGGCCGCTGTCCCTTAGGGCCTCCACCCACGGTTTGGTTATCAACATCATCCACTCCCTCTGCACCTGCTCGCAGCTCAACTTCAGTGGTGAGGTCTTACTATACCCATTTGATTAGGTCAGCAGCCTTCTGTTGTAGTATGGATAAGAAATGTGTTAAATTCAACAATCTTAGATGGGAATGGTGTAGATGACTAATATGAGAGCAATTTGAAAGCTAGGAATACTCAAGCTAGAGTTTTGTTTCCTATCAAAAAATGTGTGTTTAATGATTTCAGAGGAGACAAAGCAGGTACTGAGGCTAAGCCTGACTGAGTTCTCCCTGCCCAAGTTCTACCTGCTGTTTGGCATCAGCAAAGTCAAGTCAGCCGCGGTCATCGCCTTCCGCTCCAGCTACAGAGACCGCTCCTTCTCACCAGGCTCCTATGAGAGGGAGACATTTGCCCTGTCTTCCTTGGAGACCGTCACTGAGGCTTTACTGGAGATCATGGAGGTCAGCCTTGAAATTAAGCTAACTAGACATCTGGTTTTCACTCCTTCTCTGTCCCACCAGTGCAATTATTTCAAATAGGAAAATCCAAAGGTCCCAGCAAAAGTTGGCTTGCTAAATCTGTCAGTTTCTTTTAGTCTGTTTGCTCTCTTTTTTTCTTTTCTCCAGGCTTGTATGAGGGACATCCCAGCCTGCAAGTGGTTAGACCAGTGGACAGAGCTCGCACAGAAGTATGCACCTCCTCAATCTTATTTTGAAGCATCAGTGTTAAGAACATGCATTTGCAGTGTGCAACAATGTGTATTTGGATTTCAGGTTTGCATTCCAGTACAACCCATCTCTCCAGCCGAGAGCGCTGGTGGTGTTTGGCTGCATCAGTAAGAGAGTGAGCCACAGCCAAATCAAACAGATCATCCGAATCCTCAGCAAGGCCAGCCCTCTGCTCAGCATAGACCGGGTGAGAGTGCACATTCACTCACATGACTCTCTCTGCCAAACCTATACTCTTACCTTTAAATATGGTATGTGTTTCAGTTCATTAAAAATCACTAGAATGCGCTCAGTACAGTGCATATGTCCACTGTGCTATTGTCAAGTTAGGCTACAACACAAATGCCATGCAAATAAAGTACATTTAAATTAAAGTTATTGTGAGGTGATCTATTTTTGAAATTATCCATATTTTAAAGAAAACAAAGTATGGTCCCGAAAGGTCAAAGATTTTCTTCACCCCTCTGTCCTGAAAACATGAAAACTAGGCTAAAGTATATAGTTGTTTTTGATATTTACATCAATTTTATTCTGAAATTGCAAAAAGATGCCATTATGGTTGTAGATAGATAGTTGTTATTGTCATCCACTGTACATACAGAGTGCACATATAAACAAGATTTTGTTGCACTGGTTCATAAATACTGCCCTAACTAAAACAAGTATTACTGAGTGAAGGGCTAGTGGTAAAAAAAATTATTTACATTAAAGTATTGCACTAAAAATGAACCTTTAGGCCTTTATGTAAGGATTGCTAAAAATTATTAGAACATATTTTGATCAAAAGCTTTCTTCATGGGATTTTAATAAATTATTATATACATGAATGTATTACTTGTATTTGTAACAGCTAATCATTTCCCACCTCTCCCTCCCACTTGCTCCTTCTTGCACTCCCCTCTTTATCACAGGGACTGGAGAGCTGTCTGAAAGGGCCGGACAATTACAACAGTCAAGTATTAATAGAGGCCACAGTCATTGCTCTGACCAAGCTGCAACCTCTACTCAGCAAGGTATACTACCACTGTAGTAGATCCACTTTCAGCCACAGCAAAATGCATTTTTTTACTTTATCTGCAGCTTTTAATTTGGGAAGAAAGGTAGTCTTTGCCTATATTTCTCAGTTTTATCAAATTCATGAACTGAAGTAATACGTTTAGACTTGAAATTGTTTCTATATTGAATTTTGTACTATTTGCATGCCTGCTGTGCCTCTGACTTCCAATCCAACTGACTGGTTTAAAATATAAGTGAATTAGACAGGACCACATAAGCACAGACTGTGTGGCAGTTTTCCATTCTCTATTTTACTGAGTTAAGGTTTGAGTTTGCCAGACCTTTCTCCACAGCGCTGCGGCGGAGGGTCTGGCTAGTACACACAGTATTCCCGGATGGGAGAAAAACGTGCTGTGGTTTATTGGCATTTCTTTAAACCAATCACAATTGTCATGGGTGGTGCTAAGCACTAGGCAGAGTCACTGTGCTGCTGCATAATAGCCTCGGGAAGGAACTTGTTTTGGTGGAACATGTTGCGTTCAAAAATTGTTTTAGTCGTGCAACAGAATACTCAGATTGGACAGATAGTCTAGCCAGCTCTCTGGATTTACCCTGCAGAAATTTGAGGAGCAGTTAACCATAGTCCTCATGAATCAACCGGAGTTTAAAATTCCAACACAAAAAAAGGAGGAAGGTACCCGACATCCGGCCGAAAAGAGTGAAATCCGGTGGCAACAGAGCAATCCCGGAAGTGGAACGTCGTGGATATAGACTTATCTAAAGTGCAATATCTATGCTAAACTAAATCAAATAACAAGATTATTTTTGTATTTCATAAAGTTCTAAATGAGTTCTAAATTAGTTAAATGATCAGATACTTGGCGTTGTGGGCGGCTGTGGGTCGGTCCAATCCCTTGCCCCTGCATCTCTACATGTCAAAGTGCAAGTCCTAGGTCAAGATACTGAACCCCAAATTGCTACTTGTTGCGTCATCTGATGCATGCATGTGCATGAATGTTTACCTGATAAGCAGGTCGCACATTGGATGGCAGCCTCGGCCACCAGTGTTTGAATGTGTGTGACTGGTGCCTGTAGTGCGTAAAGCGCTTTGAGTGGTTGTTAAGACTAGAAGAGTGCTATATAAGTGGAGTCCATTTACCATTTAGTTTGATTCTCCGTTTATCCCTCTATTGACATTTTTAAAATTTGGTTTTTAACCCTCACTTGCTGTGTTCAAGTGGTCACACTGTGTATCAGTTACTGTCCAAACAAGCCCACCCTGTGTGTTTGCAGGAGTCTCCCATGCACAAAGCTCTGTTCTGGGTGGCAGTAGCTGTGCTGCAGCTGGATGAAGTCAACCTGTATTCTGCTGGAACAGCCCTGCTGGAGCAGAACCTCCACACTCTGGACACAATGCGCGTCTTCTACGACAAGGTAAAACGCATACAAATACACACTATATACCCATGAGGACACAAGGTCTCCTCTGTTCACACATCCCCACAGTTTGATGTTGTGTGAACTAAAAGCCATTACAGTTCTTATAATACTTATTTGGGTTTGGACAGCTTACTCAGGCTGCATTGAGGTTTTCAAGGACATGCGTGACAGTGTATTCAAAAGGTAAATTTAGCTAAATCCATATGTACAGTCTCGTTCTGACACTATCATTTGATTTTGGTTCCTCTCTATAGTGCTCATTGCAATTTTTGTTATTTGCCTTTTATAGACAAGGTCAAGTAATAATGCTTGGTAGGGCTGCACAATATTTTGTTTCATCGTCTACATCACGATGTGCGCATGTACAATAGTCACATCATGTGATGTTAACGCTACAACTTTTTTGATAGAAAAGTAAACTTTTACCGGCCGAACCTTCCGCTTTAAGACAGGTGGCCATGTGGGCAACGTGTGTATGTGATGTAACGTTAGTCGACGGGGTTTGTTATGTGAAGTGAGGCCCTCCCGTGTGTAGAAAAGTACCGTAAGCGGCAGCTGCCGCAGTTACAGTGATGCACATGCTTTTCCATGGTTAGTGAACCTACAGTAGTCACTGTTTTATGTTTGCTGCAAAGACAAAATAAATCACCTGATTAATCCAACATTATCACGATGTCTCCCGGCCATTTTTCACTGCAGATATGCCAGATAGCTGCTACCAGCCAGGCTAAAGCTAATATAGTTAGCCTTAAGAATCAAGGGGTCTGTCCCAACTACCTTTACGGTTCAGAGCTGCGAAGCTGGAAATGTAACACTAATCAACAAAGGTCTTTGTCTGATATAACGTAATTTACACTGATTTACGTGTTCTTTTATACACTGAGTTTGTTGCTAGTACGTGACATGCAGGCTCTGCATGCACAGCGAACCACCAATTACAATGTGGATTTATCAAATAAACAAAGCAGACCCTGCTAGTCGACCACAACCTGAAATTTAGAGAAAGCAACATGCATGCATTATTAATATCATTGACTTAAGCCTGGATTGATAGTATTATATTAATACAATGGTGTCATGTGAGTCATCCAGTGTATTTACTACCCAAGCGCTTACTTGCTTTGGTGTTTGTAAATCATTAAAGTTTCACAAAGAATGGTTCACATAAGAAAAGTTTCTTTTTCATTTATGTTTGCTATGTAGATGCACTACCCTACAAAATCACCCCAGTAGTCAGGAATGATTTATTATTTCCATATAGAGCTATTGATGTCATATTGTAAAAATTACTTTTTTCATATCGCAGGGAAAAGAAATATAGCAATGTCAGTTTTTTCCAATATTGTGCAGCCCTACTGCTTGGTAGAATAGGGTGACCAGACATCCCCGGTTTTCACTGTGACTGACAGATCCGAAATTGTAATGAAAGAAAGAAAACATTGACCAAACGTATAGTTGCGCACCCTACACGCGCAGGCTCAAGACAGCCAGAGCAGCGCTGCTCAGAGCTCAACTTCGGTAAAGTTAGAAAGATATTCACAGATTTGAACTTCCAGGATCAATTAATCTGCAGCGAAATGTTATTAAATCACAAACGACGCATCTTTCCTACCGTAGTAAGGTAAATAACGAGCTACAAACTCATTTTCATCAAAACGAGCCATCCTCCAAGCTGGAGAAATAACATTGGTCTCTACGAGCAGCCGGCAGTGAGATGGCAGTAAGACGAGTGCTTAGGGACCGTCTACAAACTACAACACCGAAAAGAGATACAACAAAAATATTTATTAATTTAATGATTAAATAAGGTAGTGTCTCCAAACTTACCTCAATTATAACTTGTCTCCTGCTAGTTGTACTACAGCACTTACTTTTCAAAAATAGGCATATGCCTAATTTTGGGGAAATTTTTTGCCAATAAAAATGTAATATATGTCATAATTACAGAGAGTCATGTCTCCAAAACTACTCCACACATAGAAGCCCCCCTGCTGGTTGTACTATAGCACTTACCTTTCAAAAATAAGCATAATTTTAGGGAATATTTTTTGCCAAAAACATTTAATATTTTAATAATGAAATAGAGTTGTGTCTCTAAACTTACCTCACACATAATTAGTGTTCTGCTGGTTGTACTACAGCACTTTTCAAAAATAGGCATATGCATAACTTTGGGGAATATTTTTTGCCATATATATGCTTGTGCCCCAGTGCAGCTCTAGGTCTAGTGACGCCCCTGGGGCAGTGTCCCCGTTTTAAGTTTACAAAGATAAAAACATTACCTATTTTGGAGGTATTTACACTTCTGATCTGAAAATGTCCCCGGATTTTGTCTCAGAAATCTGGTCACCTTATGGTAGAATAAATATAAATGTATACAAATTCTGTGATGTTGCCTGGCACTCTACGCCCCCAATTACAAAGCTTTCTACTTGTTAAGGTTACTACCACTACTAGTGGTCGTAAGTACATTCATATGCATTCTATGAATATGTGAAGAGGTTGTGTTAAAGCAAAAATGGGATGTTAAGTTTCTCTAGTGTAGTATCAATGCAGATGCACCTTTGTCGGAATCAAAATGGCCACTTATATAAAATCAGTGCTATTGGTACTACAAATCTGCCAAACACAGTAAGTAAGTCACTTTATTTATTGCACCTTTTAAGTGCAGAACATCACAAACCTTACCCCGGTTAAAATCTGAGTTCTAATAACACGGTTAACAGAGGTAGAGAACTCTTTCAGTAACCGGGGTATTCCTCCATGCAGTGGTGGCTGGTGATAATTATTTTTGGGAGGGGGGTGCTTTTTTTTTTTTTTTGGTGGAGAGGGGGCAAATAAATACAAAGCAGTACTTTGAAACTGGGCAAAACAACCAGCACTACTTTATTTAAACAACTATTTATTTAAGAAGAGCAAGACAATATGATACAAGATTGAAGTTACAAACATAAGAAGATAGTGACTCTGACTGAGTTTTTTTTAACTATATCCTCCCACCCACTACCAAAAAGCATGTTAACTAACAATTAGGTTCAAACCCAATGTACTCAAACCACAACTTAAATATCAAAAACTCGATAAAGAAAATAAAAATATAAAACCAAATTAACCAAAAACTGAAATCTCAGAATGAAACAAGTTTTCGTAGAGATAACCAGGGATACTAAATCAGTCTTTGTTCAACCCTGTTTCATTCGTTTGAGTGCACTCAAGTTCCAACCACACTTAGTAGGTACAACTGTCCATCCTGGCTCCTCAGAGAATAGAGTAGATGACGGGAAAATCCTGTGAGTAGTGGAGATGATGATGGCGAAGATCCAGTGAGCGGTAAGAAGATGTAAGGTGATGATGAAGATGAAACCCAGGAGGCAGTATGACGACAGTGACTTGAGCAGCACAGTTCTGTCTCTAGTAGAGTCTCACCAAAGAAACAGCCTGCACAAAACGTGCAGAATAATCACTCAGTTGTCCATAGTAACAGTTCACTTGTGTTTCACCTCAGGATACAAAATATTCTTACATACTACACATTTTAACCACATTTCACTTAAACATTTTAGCTTAAACTCAATGTTATTTGTCTATCTTAATTGACTATCCATCCATCCATCTATCTTCGTCCGCTTATCCGGTATCAGGTCGCGGGGGTAGCAGCTCCAGCAGGGGACCCCAAACTTCCCTTTCCCGAGCCACATTAACCAGCTCCAACTGGGGGATCCCGAGGCGTTCCCAGGCCAGGTTGGAGATATAATCCCTCCACCTAGTCCTAGGTCTTCCCCGAGGCCTCCTCCCAGCTGGACGTGCCTGGAACACCTCCCTAGGGAGGTGCCCAGGGGGCATCCTTACCAGATGCCCGAACCACCTCAACTGGCTCCTTTCAACGCGAAGCAGCAGCGGCTCTACACCGAGCTCCTCACGGATGACTGTGCTTCTCACCCTATGTCTAAGGGAGACGCCAGCCACCCTCCTGAGGAAACCCATTTCGGCCGCTTGTACCCTGGATCTTGTTCTTTCGGTCATGACCCAACCTTCATGACCATAGGTGAGGGTAGGATCGAAAACTGACCGGTAGATTGAGAGCTTTGCCTTCTGGCTCAGCTCTCTTTTCTTCACAACGGTGCGATAAATTGAATGTAATACCGCACCCGCTGCGCCGATTCTCCGACCAATCTCCCGCTCCATTGTCCCCTCACTCGCGAACAAGACCCCAAGGTACTTGAACTCCTTCACTTGGGGTAAGGACTCATTCCCTACCTGGAGAAGGCACTCCATCGGTTTCCTGCTGAGAACCATGGCCTCAGATTTAGAGGTGCTGATCCTCATCCCAGCTGCTTCACACTCGGCTGCGAACCGATCCAGTGAGTGCTGAAGGTCACAGGCCGACGATGCCATCAGGACCACATCATCTGCAAAAAGCAGCGATGAGATCCCCAGCCCACCGAACTGCAACCCCTCCCCACCCCGACTACGCCTCGATATCCTGTCCATAAATACTACAAACAGGATTGGTGCAAAGCGCAGTCCTGGCGGAGGCCAACTCTCACCTGAAACGAGTCCGACTTACTGCCGAGAACCCGGACACAGCTCTCGCTTTGGTCGTACACTGTCCCAGACTTCCACGCAATGTTGAAGAGGCGTGTCAACCAAGACAACCCCTCCACACCCAGAGCTTTAAGCATTTCTGGACGGATCTCATCAATCCCTGGGGCTTTGCCACTGTGGAGTTGTTTAACTACCTCAGCGACTTCCACCAGGGAAATTGACGACAATCCCCCATCATCCTCCAGCTCTGCCTCTACCATAGAGGGCGTATTAGCTGGATTTAAGAGTTCCTCAAAGTGCTCCTTCCACCGCCCTGTTACCTCCTCAGTTGAGGTCAACAGCGTCCCATCCTTACTGTACACAGCTTGGATGGTTCCCCGCTTCCCCCTCCTGAGGTGGCGGACGGTTTTCCAGAAGCACCTTCTCCCACACCCGCTGCTTTGCCTCTTTCACGGCAGAGGCTGCAGCCCTTCGGGCCCTTCGGTACCTTGCCACTGCCTCCGGAGTCCTCTGGGATAACATATCCCGGAAAGACTCCTTCTTCAGTCGGACGGCTTCCCTGACCACCGGTGTCCACCACGGTGTTCATGGGTTACCGCCCCTTGAGGCACCTAAGACCCTAAGACCACAGCTCCTCGCCGCAGCTTCAGCAATGGAAACTTTGAACATTGTCCACTCGGGTTCAATGCCCCCAGCCTCCACAGGGATGCACGAAAAGCTCCACCGGAGGTGTGAGTTGAAAGTCTGTCGGACAGGGGCCTCCTCCAGACGTTCCCAATTTACCCGCACTACCCGTTTGGGCTTACCAGGTCTGTCCAGAATCTTCCCCCACCCCCTGACCCAACTCACCACCAGATGGTGATCGGTTGACAGCTCTGCCCCTCTCTTCACCCGAGTGTCCAAAACATACGGCCTCAGATCAGATGAAACGATTATAAAATCGATCATTGACCTTTGGCCTAGGGTGCTCTGGTACCAAGTACACTTATGAGCATCCCTATGTTCGAACATGGTGTTCGTTATAGACAATCCATGACTAGCACAGAAGTCCAACAACAAACAACCACTCTGATTTAGATCAGGGAGGCCGTTCCTCCCAATCACGCCTCTCCATGTGTCTCCATCATTGCCCACGTGCGCGTTGAAGTCCGCCTTTAGCCCTGGCCAAAAGAAGTGTTTTAGGACAAGCTGATAAGTTTTTGTGACACCTAAGTGCCCTGACCATTTACTTCCATGTGCTACTGACAGTACATGTTGTCTATACACAGTAGGCACCACTATTTGGTAAACAATGTTCCAATCAGCATCAGTATCTGGGAGAGGGGACCATCTCCGAACTAAGACATCTTTATCTAGCATGAAAGCTACTTTCTCCACACTTGCTTTATCATTGTCACTTACCACCCTTCTGAAACAACGTTGCAGTGTTGGATCCTCTCTCTGTGCATTCTCTCTGTGTCCCCGCGCATAACTGGAAGTGAAACTGAGCTGGGAGGCTTGACTGTCTCAACCCCCTCAGGCAGAGATTGCACAGTGGTCGGCTTCTCCGCCTCCTCACGCTCAGTCCCACCTGAAAACATCGGCATAAGTATGCTGTCAGTCAATGAAACATCAGAATTATCACCCTCACCTTGAAGCAACCGTGCGCACGCACGCGTGAGTACACATGCAGGGAACACAGGAGAAGTGGCCAAATTGTCTGTGGGGGATGCACCGCACTGAGGTGAATCCAGCACCTCTAACATAGGTGTCACCTTACCACCCGCAATTTCATTCCTCAGCAAAAGTACAATACCCTGAATTGGTAGAGCAGCACACACAGCGACAGGAAAGAACCCTGTAACTGAATCAGACTGAATGTGACGCGGTGCACGGGACGGGGAATGTAGCCCATCTCAATGCCGCGGAGCACCGAACCCACAAGCTGATTGCTTAGAAAAGGGCAATGCTGACGCCAAAATTACTGACTGGGAACATGCGGTGTCTCTCAAAACCCGGACGGAGTGCTGATCTACAGGCATGCCGGTGAGTGAAATGCGTGCGTCAAAAACAAATGGTGTGAAGCAGGCATCCACCTCTTCACATTTTCCAGTCTCAGTTTTTGTACCGTGGTCTGTTTTAATCAGGCCAATGCCCTTAGGCTGGGAAAACCGTGAAGATTGTTCTTTACGTTTTAAAGCCGAACAGGCAGCAGTAACATGACCGCCCAAATGGCAGTAAAAACATGTCCTCTCCTCTTTTTCCGCACCCGTAATTTTGTGGACAGAGGGAGGAGAAACAGGAACTCGACGTGGTCGAGTCAACACATACTCATCAGCTAATGATGAGTAATGTAACTCATGTTAAAGTTGTTACTTTCTGCTCATTTAAATACACAACAATGCGCTCTGGCAGACACTTTTTAAAATCCTCAACCAGCAGTAATTCTCTCAGAGAATTGAAGTTATCGGCAGAACAGGCAGCGGACCACTTATCAAATAACACACCCTTCTCTCTGGCAAACTCAGTATAAGTCTGATTCTGTGACTTTCTGTGACTCCTAAATTTCTGCCGATATGCGTCAGGGACTAGTTCATAGATGCGCAGAATTCAGACTTCACAGACTCATAATTTAAACTCTTCTAAAGAGAGCGCTGCCATGGCTTCCTGGGCTTTGCCATGGAGCTTACACTGCAGCAACAGAGACCAAACCTCAGTCGGCCACTGCAGAGCAACTGCAATGCGCTCGAATACACTAAAGTACGAGTCAACCTCAGATTCATGGAACAACGGCACTAGAGCAATATGCTTGCTAATATCAAAAGCCGTGGAAATTTGACTGGCAGAATTTCGGGTGGAGGTGGTGAGTGACGTACCTGGAACAGCAGCAGGCAGGCTTTCCACCCCCTGAGAGCTTTCAAGCTCGAGCTTCCGTAGCTTTACAGCTTTATCAGCCTCATTTCAAGCTGAAGTTGCGTGTGCTGCTGCCGTTCCCGTTCTTGAGCCTCAAGCTGGAGACGGGCCAGGCGAACCTTTACACGGGCCTCATCTCTGGAACGAGCACTGCTTTCTGGGTATGTATCATAACGTGGCAGCATGACTGGTGTTTCTAACCCTCCACCTACCTCGCCGTCCACCCTGGAGACTGCTTGTGGCTTAAGGGTCTGTCTCTGCTGAGACAGCCACAGGAAGCGTTTTTAACTCTGCTAACATAGGTAACTCAATCAACCCACTCTCCACCAAGTTAGCAATAACTAACGGTTTAAGATCTCTTTTTAATGTAGTTCTGGTTAACGGAATCTAGAGGTGACTCGCTACATTAACCAAATCATCTTTTCTACACATTAATTTGATCAAGAGTCAGATTGGCTAAGAATGCCTCCAAGTCAAAGCGCTCAGAAGCCATGACACTTAATCATCTAGACAGCTGCACCAGATTACCAATTAGTGTTTTCACTTACCCTCTTCCAATAAATATCCATTCACCAGGAATCAATTTAGATATCCCAGACGAGCCCCCATTTATGTTACATCCCGTAGCTAGGGGTATCAGGACATAAACATAAAACCAGATGTAACTGGTATTTGAAAGGAAATTTATTTTGAATAAGGCAAATAAGAACATACAACGAAAAGTTGGGCCGATGGGTGCTGTGGAAATCAAAAACATAATATAACAAAAGGAAATCCTCAAAAGGAAGACTATACATACAACTATATTAAATAAAAGGATAAAAAAAAATCCTCTCCAACTAAGGTACTCGGTAAAACAAAAACACAATAGTCACAGCATTCCTGAACCTAATGAGACTATACAAGACAAACCTGTTAAATGCAAAGGCGATATCAGTTTTTAGAGTCAACCCTGGCCCACTTCTTCACACACACGTCTTAACAAGACACACAATTCTGGTCTGGCAGCTGCCCTCAGCTGCAATCAATCTGGCTATTTAAGCTGGAGGCAGACTTCATTGACACTCCTCAATTTTTTGGCCGGTCAGTGGTGGCATGCCGCACCAATCAGCTTCCTCCTCCAGGAACTGGGCAGGACTTCCCTTGTCCATCCAATCCAGAGCACGGGATGGCACAGCCTGCTTTGCATCTCACAAATAGAACACTCAGTTAAACACACACCTGACGGTACCGACGGCAGCCGTAAGAGTCAATGTCAGTGGGCGTCTGGGGCCTTGTTAATAAGGCTGACTGCCAGAGGGAAGAGGTTCAAACAATGAACAACAATGAGCACCGAATCACCGTGGCGACAAACAAATAAATTTACTTACAGCCATATATTTTCCCAAAGCTAAGAAAAGCAAAATAAATGGTTATTTAGCATTCCCTCTTAACTTCTGTCTTGCAAGCACTCAACATACTGAAAAATACTGCTCAAGGACTAAACTTAAACCCAAATGGCTATACACAAAACCACCACTTAGGTGTCTACAATGAGCAATGAGGGGAGATTATACACCCGATTGGCAAGTCCATCACTGACAAACAGGGGAATGAATAGAGCAATACACAGGAAAGGTAGGACAAAACGGGATAACTGGGCAGTGGCAAAGCCAAACACAGACGCCATTCCACCAGGAAGTCAAGTCCACTAGCTAAAGTACTTTTGTTGAATAACTGAAGAAGCCTTTTTTCTTCAAGATTCTAAAGCAGAGACCTGTGACTTAGCACTAGATATTCCAAAACCTGGAGGGTTGGTATCTTACTGCAAATTCACAATTCAAAAGCTTGTCAGAGTTGTATGTCTGTTAAGATCTTCTATAGCTTTATGGATGATTGCAGATGTGTATTTTTTAAAAGAAAACACACTGAAGACAAACAGCATTTCACTTAAAAGTAACATGAGAAGCATGGACTCATTTTTTGACTTAAGTACAAGAAGAGACCTACTACAAAGCAAAAAGTAGATTGTGGGGGGCCTCTGACAGTGCATGTTTTTAAAATGACAACATGACTCAATACAGCTTCCTCATTCCTCTCTTCTTCTCCTAATGTGCTCTTCCAGAGTCCAGAAGAAGTGTTCATGGAGATCAGGCGTCCTTTAGAATGGCACTGTAAGCAGATGGATCACTTTGTTGGCCTCAACTTTAGTGCTAACTTCAACTTTGCACTAGTGGGCCACCTACTCAAAGGTAAAGCTTCAGCTGATAGAGATGAGCATTCACAGGCAGTCAACAAAGACTGATACAGTTTGGTCAAAACATGTTTTATATCTATGTGTACATGTTCATATTAATCACATATATAGAAGAAAATTATGATCAGTTAAAAAAAGCAGATGAATCTGCTGTCAGTGTGATTTAGCAATTCATTTTTTAAGTATGCATATTGCAAGTGCTAAGCACTTTTAGTTCAGTTTAACTGCAGTGTATCAGGAAGGAAGTCAGACTCAACAATTGTTCTGTCTGGGTGGACTTTCTTTCTGATTGTTTTAATGTTCAAGTATGTGCCAAAGACATTTGGACCTTGACTGTCTGTCTTTATGTCTCTAACTTATGTCTATAGGCTACAGACACCCATCACCCACCACAGTAGCAAGGACAGTAAGAATCCTGCACACACTGTTGGCTCTTATCAGCAAGCATCTGAAATGTGACAAGTTTGAGGTCAACACCCAGAGTGTGGCATATCTGGCTGGTATGTAACGCATCTGGAATTTTGCATGTACATCCTCATTTATTATACTTTTCAGCACTACACTAGCCCATGTGAGATATTCATATCATATTTAATATCAATATTAGGGCTGTCAATCGATTAAAATATTGAATCGCGATTAATAACATGATTGTCCAGTTAACTCGCACTGCCTTTTTTTAATCTGTTCTAAATGTACTTTAAAAGCGATATTTTTTAAGTTTTTAATGCTTAAGTTGTATTTGAGACTCGTCATTCTCCAGTGGTAACTCAATTCACATCAAAAGTACATACAAATACCTTTAGTCTTCAGTCAAGAGAACCACCTGGAAGGGCTTTGAAACTGAACTTGCCATTCAAAAGACCCTTTTCTTTATTTATTTCTGCTTAAGGAAGTTTGTTTCTGCTAGTCATCCACTAGCTTCCCACTGTCTCGTCTCCGCTGCAGGCAGGCCTGCCCGCCCAGCCCCGTCCCCCCCACCCCTACTGACTGCCTGCACATACTGCTGCGCAAAAGGAGAGAGGGGGAGAGACATCAGCGCTGTTGGCAGAGGACCCGTGGACTGCATGCATGGGAATGAATTATAATAATAATAATAATAATAATAATAATACATTTGAATATATTTATTAGTTTCCAAATGTAGCGAGAAAGTGCCAAGTTGGCAACACTGTTACTGCTGCATTGCTTCCTGATTTCCTTAACTACGAAACGACAACCCAGAACACACGTGCGTTAATCCTGCATCAAAGAAATTAGTGGCGTTAAAAGGGATCTTCTCGTTCAGTTTGACAGCCCTAATATCATATTATGTTACAGAAAAAAATGAAAAAGTTGAACATTGAGCAAATCTATGTTTTTGATTATGGTGCTTTGTTTGGTTTGGGTCTACCTTGCTATCGTTGATTACCATAATTCCTTTTTGTTGTTTTGTGTAGCACTGCTCACTGTATCTGAGGAGGTCCGAAGTCGCTGCAGCCTCAAACACAGGAAGTCACTCCTGATTTCTGACCTCTCCATGGACCCTGTACCCATGGACACATATTCCAGTCACATCACTGATCCCAGCTGCAGGTGAGCTGATGAACAGAGTTCTGTTTTCATGGTCTTTATCCTACTTCTTTCACTTTCCTAGTGAGAATTCCAGTGTGTCATAGTTTGTTTTGTATTATCCATTATCCAGATTTTAGGTTTTAAATAATCAAGTTTTCTTCTGTTACTTGACCTTTGATCCGTTCACCTCAGAACTCTGCGAGAGACTCAGCCATGGGCGTCACCTCAGGTTTCAGAGCGCTACCTTTCAGCCCATCACTACCCCACAGTGGGCCAGATCAGCCCACGAACTCGCAAGTCCATGAGCCTAGACATGGGTCAGCCCTCACAGGCCAACACCAAGAAGCTCTTGGGTATGACTTATGGCTCTGCTATGTACAGTACATGTTGATCTTTCCTAAGAGGGGGCATGCAAAAATAAAATCAATTTGTTAAAACTCCAGATTGTAAATGTATCTGTTGTGTTTGTTTGTTTGTTTGTTTGCAAGGCACCAGGAAGAGCTTTGATCATCTCATATCGGACTCCAAAGCACCAAAGAGACCAGAGATTGAGTCGGGTATGACCACCCCTCCCAAGATGAGGCGTGTAGCAGAGAATGACTATGAGATAGGTGAGTGCGCAATCCTGGCATTTCGTTCTGCATCTGATATGATAGTTTGTTTCTAAATCCTCCATGTTATAATTACAGAGACACAAAGAATTGGAAACTCTCACCTTCGCAAGGTGTCTGTATCAGAGTCCAACGTTTTGCTAGATGAGGAGGTGCTGACAGACCCAAAGATCCAGGCTCTGCTGCTCACTGTGCTGGTGAGAAAACACCACACGGTCTTTACAAAGATGTAAAGCCAGTGAAACATGACAAATATTAATCAAATGCTGGTACATTTTGTTTCCTAGTCACTGACTCTATTTGTCGCTCTGATTTTCCAGGCCACCCAGGTCAAATACACCACTGATGACTTTGACCAGCGAATTCTGTACGAGTACTTGGCTGAAGCTAGCGTTGTCTTCCCGAAGGTTTTTCCAGTTGTGTAAGTAGCCAACACATTTCTCTTTGCTAGGTTGTATTCTGAGTAGGGCTGTCAAAAGTAACACAATACAGTGTTGCCAATTAATTACCTAGACTGTTGTTCCCCACCATAGTCTAATTTTTACCGCCACAGTTTCATAATGAACCAAAAATATTTTTAGGCTTCTCATAATAACATACATTTTGTGTTTCGTGCTGTTGAAAGTATATCTCTCAGTCCAGTTAGTAATGTCACCCCAAATAAACACCAAAGAAGAAGAAGCCTCCGACCCGCTGTACGCACACAAACAGACATGCTGGAAAGTTCACAGCTCCATTCAAGATTATACCATGTCCGAGACTCATTGGCAACATCGTTTCTGGTAAGTAACGTTAAGTAACGTCACAGTATTCACTGCAGTTATCCACTAGTCAAGACACAATTTTGTCAATGTACGACAGTAAACAGAAAGCGTTATTCTTTAGCTAAGTGACGTGTTAGCTAACAATGTTAGCTGTCAGTCTTCTCTACCAGCTAATGTTGACTGACATTTCCGGTTGCTTGACAGGAAAAACAATGTATGTGTTAACATATGTAATGTTATATTTAGCGTATATAATGTTAGCTAATTATCTAACGTTAAATGGAAGCTATGTCGATTTTCAACTGGTGTTTGTCATTGCAGTGTGGGTTAATAGATGAAAGATGTTGGTTTCCCTTCATTGCACTTAATGTTAACTTACATGAGTACAAACAGTGTGCTCCAAATGCACCTTTTATTTTTCATTTATTTAGCTAACTGTATTTACCTTAATTTTTAGGTCAAATCAGACCTTAACAGGCTGCAAGGAGAGCACCTGGCTGCCTCCCTGAGGGTCTCCATCACTCAGTTGAGCCCAGAGGAATTTAGAACTTTTCTTACTACCTCTTTCTCTTTTCCTAACACACACGCTGTTGTGTGTCGGACAGTGATTTTTATGTGTTGCTGCTCTTCTCTCATTGCACTTTTATTATGTATTATGGTATATGGCATTGTGTGTATTTTATATTTTCAAAGCCCAGGAAAATTACATTTCCAATTTCAGGGTGCAAAGTTTGTCAATAGGGAGAGTTAGAATATAATATCTTATTGTTCACCAGGACAAGTTGTCTGTTTAACTTCTGACAGTGAGTGGGGATTACCTATTGTCTTGTGTTACATGTGAAACTAAAGTTGAACCCAAGTGCAGACAACAACGCAGAGTCAAATGAAAAGTTAACAGGTTTATTTACAAAGTTCAGGAATGCAACCGGGAATAAGCAAAGTCCAAATTCAAATGATTCCAGATCCAGGGTACAGAGCGGGAGTGGTACCGTAATGTCGAAGTGTCTGTGTCCAATAGTCCTGAGATCCAGTGTAGAGAGCAGGAATGGTGGATGGCAGGAGTGAAGTGGCAGCAGGAGTCAGGTTCCAAGAACTGAGGCAAAAAGACAACAAATCAGAGTGAGCAAAAACGAGTTAAAAGAGTTAAATACAAACAGGTAAAGTCAGCAGCAAGACTAACGTGTCATCTTGACTATGATCCGACGAGGAGTGGTAGGTTGACCAGGTATTTGTAGCAGAGGTAGATGAGCTGCAGCTGGAACCCTGACTCCCGCACACCAGACTTCACTCCTGCAATTAAGGACAGACAGAGGGGAGGGGAAGAGCAGAGACAGAGAGCTACCTAGCAGCAGCACAGCAGCAGGCCTAACATTTTGTTCTGCAAGTAAAGTAAACTTTTAATTTAATAACAGGTAATTTTGTTGTTCTGGATTAATGAACTGAGAAATTAAAAATGATGTAATATTCAGAAGTTTTATTGTCATTCAAGCATGTTAAAAAACACGAAGGAATGAAATTTGTTACTCAGACTCAGCAACGTACACAATAAATAACAAGTGTCCTAGCTAGAATAAAATAATAAATATAATCTAAAACCTATAATAAATACAACACAGTTAAAAACCGAGCAGCAGTTAAAAGACTAGTGCATCAGTGCAAGTGCAGAGGACAGACTTAAAGGTGCAATATGTAATACTGACAGCTAGTGTTTAAAATAGTTACTACAGTACAAATTCAAAATACTGGAGAGAGTCGTCTCCCCGCCCCCTCCTCCCCAGACTCAAAGTTCACTGATGTTACCAGGCTGAGCCTGCAGCTTCCACAACAATGTTGCTAGACATTACTCTACAGCACAGCGGAGTAGCTAACGTTAGATGCTGGCTATATTGACAGTCATAAAAGCCTGTGCTCATGCGGAGCTCTGTACCCAACTGACAGATACACTTTTTCGGCTTAGAATTATAGTAGGAACCGCTAAAAAACCCACAACCTTGCCGTCCTTTTCCACCCGACTGAAATACACATTTTATTGGCTTAGAATTACGGCAACAATCACTAAACACACTGCAAACTCACGGTCCTCTCTTACCGATGTACAGCCCCCCTCTCTTGGCTTAAAATAACTCTCTGTTGTCGGCTACGGCCGCTGAACTACACGTTGTAAACAGCCGTGGCCCGCTTGCCTGGTCCTCCGGTAATGTTAGCAGTTCGCAGGGCGGCGTTAGCCAGGACCAGTCGGGATCACTTTACTGGCTGTGTCTCAGTTGTTTTTGCGAGTAACCAACTCGGGTACTCTAGCTATATAATTCAATTCGAGTACACAAATGTTGAAATGACATAAAATGCCTGTCCCAGTAGCCGTGATAAATTAGCCTGAAGCTAATGCTTACCTGTTCAAGAGGAAATTAGCCAACTCTGCATCCTTTTGGGCTCTAAGCGACTTTGAGTCCTTGAAAAGCACTTTACAAATTAAATTTATTGTTATTGTTAATATTGTTATCTCCAATATTTACCCGGGATTTGTTACATCTCTGGTCACGTTAGAAACATGCTGGTTTTTGTTTAGGTTGGGTAGAATCTATCATTGTTGATCCCGTTCGTTTGTTTGCTGCTTTCATGGCTGTACTAACGTTACAGCTTCAGCGCGCTGGGTTTACGTTTTTACAAGTATATCTGGCAACCCGGCCTGGCTGTCAAACTGGGCAGTTGATAACAACACACAGGCCAAAACACAAACAGAAATTCCGTCACGGAACGAAAATTTCAAAAGGAGAAAATACTGGCATTAGCATTGTAAATATATTACATATTGGACCTTTAAGTCTGCGAGTTCATAAGCCTCATAGCCTTTGGGGAAAAAGCTGCACTTCAGCCTTGTTGTTCTGGCTTTGAGTTATTGTCCAACAGGGTGGAAATTTGTCAAGTTGATCAATACACTGTCCTCTACCTGTAATAGGTAGAAAATAAATCAGTTCAACACAGGTAACCACTTTTGCTTCATTTCTTTGATGACTAAAATGTATGCTCTAGTGGATTTTGTTTTGACCATTTGTGAACTAAACCGTCTTGTTTACCATGCTTTGTGGGTGTGACTTTTTTGCTGTATCATCACCATGCATATCTATTCAAACAATGTGTTTATGATTAAATTGCTTACAAGAACATAACATTTTTTTACAAGAGCAAAGATTCTTTATAGATCTAGCTTCTTAATGTTGCTCTTAAAGTGCACCAGATTGATGCATTTAACAAAAAAAACAATTCCATAGGAGCATGCCCCTGGACCCCCCTAGAAGGTTGTATGTCCTGCAATAATGAGTGAACGCAAATTCCTTTCAATGCCACAAAAAATGTGTGATTAACACTTTCTGTAATTTGGACCTCGGGCCGCTCTGTTTAGGAAATCAGGAAGCGATGATCCGTGATGCTGTCACCTAATAACGGCAGTCCACAAACCAATGGGTGACATTACCGATGCAACGTTCATTCTTTATATACAGTCTATGGAGTCAATATTGGCATGTAGATTTCTTTAGGCCAGGACTCTTATGAAGTATGAGAAATTCCATGCAGATTGGACAATTTACATTTCAGTTACTGTTACTACAGTTAATGATGGTCAACATGCCAAAAAGAGTCTAGAACTATTGAACCAAAGAAACAGCATTACAAAGGTGGTTAAATGAAGATTTTTCAAATGCTGATATCCTGTAAGCAGTGGATGAGTTGTCAAAACTCTTTACAACTCTTTTTAACACAATACACAAAACATACAATTTGCAACATGAACATACCTCTTGTCATCACCACCCACCCAGACAAAAATAAAGAAAAGATGACAGTAACTACAATATTCAAGACCATACAACAAAATAATAACAAAATAGATAATAAACTATAACCCAAATAAACATGTATAAATCACAACAACATATGCCCATCATACACGTCTCTCCCCAGCACAAAGCTTGTTAGGAGTCCTCCAGAAAGCTCAAGTACCTTACCCATTTTCCCGGGTAGACATCCAATCTGACAAACCGTTTGTATGACATCTTTTCAAACGCCGCCACCATAGCCATCTCACAAGCCCACTCTTGAATTGATGGCACCCCTTTATTCCTCCATCCTCTTAAAAGAATCTGTCTATCATTAAACTAATTTAGTTTGGACCGAGGCTTCTTATCTATTCCGCTTAGGATTGATCCATCTCCTAGAACAAATCATCTTGGGCTGAATGGAACCTGGGTCCCTGCAATCCGACATAGGTTATCATGTATCCCAGTCGAAAATTCCTGGACCTTATTACAGGACCATAGGACATGAAATAATTGGCCGTCCTCTGTCTTACATTTCCAAGAATTTGGTGTGTCTTTCAAACCAAGTCTAAACGATCTGGAGGGAGTCCAACAGAAGCAATGCATAATCTTGAACTAAATGAGGCACACCCTCACATCACGTGACATAGTTTTAATATTCCTACAAATTCTATCCCACTCCTCATCATCCAGTGTAATATTCAGTAATATTCTTGTATTCGTATAATCCCTTTCCCATGTCTTCTTGAGAACTGACCAGGCTCCATCCCCCAGGTTCTGTATAAGCATAGAATAATACCTGTATAAGCATAGAATAATACCCAGAATTCTCATGACCTTGTCCATATAAACATTCTGGTGCCTTCGGGGCTGAAGAACTGGATCCAAAAATCACTACTAACAGATAACGAAGTTGCAAATATCTGAAAAATTAAGACCTAAACAAAACAACAAAGGAGAAAGAGGTGAGCCCTTTTGTTCCTCTTCGAAGACCAAAATATTCAGAAATTAACCTATTAGTTTGCATCGCAGCATCTGGGTGCTTATACAGCACCTTAATCCACTTCATAAAAATGCTGCCAGACCCATACATTTCCAAATTTTTAAACAAATAGCCCCATTGAACCATATCAAACGCCTCTTCGACATCGAGGGAAATAGCAGCTATTGGGGATTGTCTATCAGCTACAGACATGCAATATTATTGAGACTCCTAATATTATCTGATGAGCTACACCTGTGAATAAACCCCACCTGATCAGGATGAATTAAAGAAATAAAAACCTTATTTCATCTTTTTGCCAAAAATTTTGAAATAATCTTAACATCTAACTGCATCAAGAAAAATTACAAATCCGCGTTAATTCTAAGTCTCCTGGGTTTTTACCTTTCTTAGGAACCAAAGTTATCAAAGCCTGTCTAAATGTTGCTGGCAGTGTGCCCTTCTCCAGTGCCTCTCAATATACCTCTAACAGAAGTGGAGCCAGTTCAGTTGCAAAACTCTTTAAAAAATCTGCTGTGAAGCCATCAGGCCCTGGGGCCTTACCCGCAGGCAGGGCCCTCATTACATCCTTCAATTTCCTCTATAGTTAAATCAGCATTAATGAGTTCTCTTTGCTCTTCTGTCAGTTTGGGAAGCCCTAATGGCTCTATGAAGGAACACATTTCAGTAGAGGTAATGACCTATAGAGATCAGTGTAAAAAAAAAGATTAAAAATCTTGTTAATATCTACAGTTGCTGTAAATACATCTCCAAAATCGGATCTTACTGCAAAAATAGTGGAAGTCAATACTCTCCGTTTTATGTATTTAGCGAGTAATTTTCCTGTTTTGTCTCCTGATTCAAATCATTTTTTCTTGCCCTGAATAAATTGAATTCAGCCTTCTGAGATATAATATTGTTGTATTGGTGTTTTAATTGAGTCAGATTTCTCAGGCCATCCTGCGACATTTTTCGTTTAATCTCCATTTCAGCGTGTTTGATTTTACTTTCTAATTCTACCAGACTTTAGCACTGTTCCTCTTACGAAATGAAGCATGTTGTATAATGCGTCCCCTAAACACAGCCTTTAAGGCCTCCCAAGCCACCCCTGAAGACGACACAAGGACCAATTGATCGGCAAGTAATCTTTTAGCTCAGACCTAAGTCATTCTATATTTTCTGGCTCTTGTAGAAGAGAGGAGTTAAGGTGCCACCTATGAGAGCACCTTTTCTCACTTTGAGGCAACAGGTCTAGGCACACCAATGCATGATCACGATTACAATATTTCCTATCACACATCCTATAGCAGAGGGAGCCAATGATTTGGACATCAGAAAAAAAAATTCTATCTTAGAATATGTCTTGTTCACTGATGAAGAAAATGTAAAGTCTTTCCCAGCTGGGTTAAAAATTCTCCAAATAGCCTGAGTCTTACAAATCCTCTGTAGTGTGAGAAAGGCTCTGGGGCCCAACATTGTGGTTCCCTTCAGCTTGTAATTTCCTTACCAAATCTATAAAAAAATGCCTGATCATCTACATTAGGTGCATATATATTAGCCAAATGTAGTTGTTGCCCTTGTATTTCAGCCAGAACATTAATAACTCTTCCAAAAGTATCTTTTATTAATTAATTTGAATCACAAGTGTTTGCTAATCAGTGTAACAACCCCCCTACTTCTGCTAGACCCCACACTATGAAACGCATATCCAACCCATCCTACACAATTTTCAGATTCCACAGTCAACGAATGTGTTTCTTGCAAAAAATACCACATCATGTTTGTTTCATTTAAGACTGGGAGTCCCCAGCCCATTAACATTCCATTCTATATTAAAATACTGTAATGTAAAACCTAAGTATATAAGTCTGCAATAGCACACTGTTCTCTACAGTCGTGTAATTCTGTGTATTTTTGTAAAATATTACCATTTCCAATTCAGTGAAAACACAGTAAGTGTTGCTTTACAATTCAGATTTATTAGAACAGTTAACATCTTTACAACAACACAATGATGTTCAGCAATATCAGAATCTGTTTTCTGTGCAAATAAGTGTTCACAGATATCCAAACCTTGAAAAGAAATAAAACAATAAATAAAAATAGAAAATTGCATTGCACTTTCTAATGTCATCATTCTCTAGTTTTTCCTTTGTATAATATTTCATATTACTTTCATCCTATTCCTTTAGTCGTGGGCTTTGTATATTTACTATCCTACTTTTGATGAAAAAAAGGCATAATGGTAACTAGTAACATTTGGGCATAGAAAGTGGTTATATTTTAACTAATCTGATCATGTTCTGCTTGTTCACACACTGTGGTACAACAGCTTAAACATTTAAGCTGTGCAAGGGATTGATGCTGTCAGTGTGGAAGGCACATGCCTTCCACACTGACAGCATCAATCCCTTGTTCACTACTGGCTCTGCATCTGACACTAAATCAAATTGTTTAAATTGTCATAACAGCACAAATCTCCCCTTTTTACAAAGCTTTCTGATCAAGTCAAGTCAGTTTCGTTATTGTAGTGCCGAATCATCTGGCATCTCAGGGCATTTTTCATTAACTTTCAGCATTCATTGATTAGCAGCAAACTGGACGAGTGGCTGCTGCTGAGGGGCTACAAGAAAAAGTTTGATTCATAAACGTGAACACTGGTTTGCAGGCAACGTTGTATTATGTTTTGCACAACCGCTAGCATCCTGCACTGCTCCTAACTAGCTTAGCTTACCCATACATCGTCTTCATTTGGCGTTTCACTCTCAAACTGCGTGCTGGTTTCAATGAAAAAGTTATTTATTTTAATTTATTAGTTTAGATTATTATTATTAGCACAGAACAAAGAAACACAAATTGAACAAGAACAAAGACCCTCTCCCACCCCCCACCCTCTGCGGTCTCAAGGAAAACAAAACAAACAAACAAACAGAAACCACACCTTGCCTAATCACTCTCCTCTAGTTCTTGTGGGGCTGAGGTCATTAAGTCTTTTTATATTTGTGCTGCTGCGCTTTCCCATAGACTGATAGTTGATGATTTGGCTTTGTTAATCCTTGCTGTAGAGAGCTCAAGCATAACTATGTCTAGAAAATACGCCAACCACTGTTTATACAAAGCGAGTAAGGGGGGAGCCAGCGCTGAGCTATCATTTTCTTGGTTGCAGTTGAGCCGGCTAGCCAAATTTTCTTCTGTCTCCCAAGCAGGTGTAATTTAGAGTTGTCATTAAGTAACAAAACAATCGGGTCAGTAGGAACGCCACATCCTATCACATCAGATATTATTGATGTTTTATTCCAAAACTCATGTTCACACTCCCAGACCATATGCAGGAAAGTTCTAGTTTGTTCAGGTTGACAGACAGTACAATAGGGAGTGGGAATGACTTTAGAGACGTATCTCTTCTGAGGAGTACAATATGTCCTATGACATATATTGAAGTGGATATACTGGTGATTTGGGTTTTTGGAACCGTGGAAAATGTCCCAAACTGTCTCCCAATTAATTGCGTTCCCCTCAGGGCTCAGCTCTCGTTCCCATTTCTTTACTATTGGGAGTTCTCCTATGGATACTTGCATCAGTTTAGCATAAATCTTGGACACTAATCCTCTCACAGGAAAATCAACAAACCATTTAATGACTGGGTGCGCCTCAAGACTGTTTCCCCATGACACTCCATAACATTTTAGGGCTGATCTTAAGCGCAGATAAAAGTAGAAGGATGTCCTGGGGACCTCAAAACTAGTTCTCAGATCTCATTTTCAAAACTCAACATACCTTTCTCATTGAATAGCTGGTCTAAAGTATAAATACCTCTGTCACTCCACTGCTTACAAGCAAAGGGTTTGTTACCAGACGTTAAGTGTGCATTGTGCCATATTGGGGTATTCAAATGCCACTTATTGGTGTAGCGTAGTTGCTCCTCCACCTGTTGGTCAATGTGTTGGTGATAATAGGGCCATAGGCTAGCATACACTTTTTTTGGACACACGCCTGCAAAAGCAAGGTCTTGCAGTCTTAGACTTCCAATGAGGTTTTGCTATATTTCTCTCCATGGAACTGTAGATGAGGGGTCCATCCACACTCTGAGGGCCTGTAGCTGAAAGGCTCTGTGATACACTTTAAGGTTGGGGAGGGCCAAGCCTCCGTGTTTGTGGTACGTTGCAGGGTAGAGTATTGTAGCCTAGGTTGTTTATTATTCCAAATATACTGCTGAATTAAGGTATCAAGTTTCTTCCAGAAATGTATTGTTGTAGTAAGGGTAATTGTACTTAAGAAATTCACACAAGGAACTATGTTCATTTTAACAACAGCAATTCTGGACCGTAGTGATGCCGGCAGCGCAGACCAATTGGCCAGATCCCTTTGAACACTACTTAATATAGTTTCATAGTTGTCCTGGACAACTCGCTGTAGTGATGCGTGTATGGTGATGCTCAAATATGTAATTTTGCTTTGGGTTGATATTGTAACACTAATGGCTGATGTCACATGCCTGTTGTTCAATAAAAGAAGATTAGATTTAGTCCAGTTAATTTTATAGCCGGAGATTGAGCCAAATTTGTTGAAGATCTTAAGAATTTTTGGAATAGAGTCCTCAAGATCAGAGATGTACAACAAAATATCATCTGCAAATAATGATATTGAGCTGCTATTGGATTTAATCTGGACATTAAAGATTTTATTTTGTCTTATAGCTTGGGCTAACGGTTCAAGAGAGATTGCAAACAGCATGGGGGAAAGCGGGCATCCCTGTCGCGAGCCCCGCTTGATGGGAAATGGCTGAGAATGTAAGCCATTGGTTGCGACTATGGCCGCGGCATTTGCATATAAAGTACGCACCATGTCAATGAATTTGGCCCTCAAACCAAGCCTCTCCATTACTTGCCGCAAGTAGTTCCACTCTAGGCGGTCGAAAGCCTTTTCCACTGATAAAACTGCTGCCAGTTTTTGGCTTCTTCTATTACATGAAATAGTCTGCGTACATTGTCTGCAGCATGACGCTTTGGTATAAAACCTGATTGGTCGGGGTGGACTAGCTTCTCGATAAAGCGCTCTAGGCGGAGAACCAAGACTTTGGAATAAAGCTTAATATCAGTCCCGATGAGGCTGATGGGCCTGAAATTTGAGATATCCGTAAGATCTTTGCCCTTTTTGGCTATAACGGAAATTAGCGCAGTGTTGGTTTGTTGGTGGAAAGTACCTTTCTCTATGGCTGAAGTTAAAGCTTGTAAAATAGTAGGTCCTAATATGTCAAAATACTGGGTTGGATGGATGGAATTCCATCCAACCCTGGCGTTTTCCCTTTTTTAACAGTTTTTAATGATATTTAAGTTCCTCTAACGTTATAGGTTGACCCAGTTCTTCTGCCTCATCTGGGTCAAGAAGAGGCAGGTTTAGTTCTTTTAGTTTCTTTTCTTCTGGCACTGTGTCGGATCTGGGCTGCAGGAGGACTCATACAACTTTGAATAGAAGGATTGAAAAGTGGCGTTGATATCCTTAGGATTTGTTGAGATACCTCAACTGAACCCTGAGTCGGTATTGATTGATATAAACTCAGCCAGTTTGGCTCTAAATTCTGCATCAAAAGCTGTGTTCTGGAGAAGGGAATTATCAAACTTTCTCCTAACATATCACAATGGAATGTGGTTATCAGCGCATTGTGATCAGACAGAATTGCTGGTTCTATTGCTATCGTGTGGGACATTGCCTTAAGCTCGCTGGAGCATAAAATAGAATCAATGCAGGAGTGGGTGAGGTGACATGTGGAAAAGAAGGTGTAATCCTTGCTAGTAAGATGGTGGGATTCCACAACTGCTCTAAACATGTCTGATATATGTTTTTGGGCTTTTGTGTGATTGACCCCTGATTTATCCTGATTTAAATCTAGTACTGCATTCATGTCTCCCCCTATAATTAGTGAATATTTATTGAGAGAAAGCAATTCATTGGTTAAGTGCGGGAAAAAAAAGACTCTTGTATAAGCGCCACATCTATGTTCTTCTTTCTTAAATAGTCCAGGAATTTAGCTTGTTTGATCGCCCGTTTAGCCCCCTGATGTTAACAGAAAGGATTGAAAGCTCAGCCATCTTCAAAATGTACACACATTCAGGCCGAGGCCAAAAGAAGTCTGCATTATTGTTTTATGTATTACTGGTTTGGTTTTTAGTTTTTTTTTTTATATATTACTGGATTACATGTAAGTGTACAGGTGACTCACTATTATCTTCTGTTTGACTTTTGATATACCGAGACGCACAGAGGTTCTGATGAGGGTGGGTTTGGGAGAGGGTGGCCAGTGGGGTTCTTTTTTGGAAATGAAAAAGTAAAACAATTGTATTTCATGTAAGACTGTAACTTGATTGTTCTGTACGAATAATTAAAAAAAGAAAAGATTTAAAAAGATTTAAAAAAAAAAAAATTGCTGATAAATTTGTAGGAAAGGGTGAACTGTTAGCTCTGAGCAAAGTGTGGCAAAAACATAAAAAATTAAATAAATCCCCTAACCCTCTGAGACCGCAGACCCCAACCCCTATCTGCAAGATACGTGGCCACATCAAACGCAGCTCGCGCAAACTCCAGCCCACAATTACCCCTCCTGTCTGAAGTACGTTGAAACAGGTCTAGTGAACTTCTTATGCTAAACATGAACAGTGTTACAAAAACCCTAGAACTAGGTATTGCGGCATATAAACTTAGAAACTAATCCAAACGCCGCAGCAGGCTAAGACGTGGGTTTACACTGAAGACTCGTCACGCTGAACCATTGCACTTGATGGGATGTCTTTATTGATCCATTTCACAAGCTTAGCAAAAAACAGGACTTACTTGAATTGATGCATTTCATAAGCCGTGCAAAGATACCTCAGACAGTGCAGTAACAAAAGACGACGAAGGTGACGGTCAACAGAAAGTTTCTCCATGTGCTCACCCTGCAGCAACCATCCAAACACTCCGCGCCCAGCACAGGTGAACACACACGCATTAATACAGACACCACACCCCCGGTGACACCCACAGTAACCAACGACGTCACTATGCGCATGCACATACACAACAGTGCAAGAAAAAGGAGGAAAGATCATAAAAGACTAATCAAACCCAATGTATGGCTCCCTACACTAGGTCTCAACCAGCTATCAAATTCTGAAATAAGCTATGTGAAAACACACATAAACAAGTAATAAACTGATTATAAGCTGGACAGTCAGCATTTATCATGTTTTTTCAGTCTGGTTAACACTGTTAACGACGTGTTGATGTCGCGTCGTCCTCCACATCCAGCTCCCGACAGAAAACGTCTGCATTTATGGCTGCAGTGAAGGCGAACTCTCTCCCTCCGTGGGTCACTCTCAGGGTGGCTGGGTGGATGAGCAGGTCCGGGGTGCCCCTAGCATGTATCTCGTGTTGTGCTCCTTCAAGCTCCCGATGCCGCTGGGTCGTGAATGCGCCACAGTCAGGTTGCATCAGATCAGGCTCTGTAGTTCCCTCTGCCTCAAGCTCTGCCCTGATGTGTTGCAGCAAGGCATTAATTTCCGTTAGCGCTCCCTTTATTGCGTTGTAAACCACTGATTCAAGCTGTTGCTTTTCCAAGACCAGAGCGATCAAGTCCTCCATGTTCAGGAATGCGCTAGCATCGGTCGCTCTGTTAGCCACCGCTCTGTTAGCCACCGCTCTGTTAGCTGCCGCAATGTTAGCAGATTTTTTTGTCCGAGTATGTAGCTTAGATGACAACGGGACCTGTTTTCTCGCACTTGCAGGCAATTCACTGAGTCACTGGGATAGCAGATAAAACGATTTGACCTGTGAAGACCTCTAGCCTGATGTAAAGGCTTGGGAGAGTAAATGACAAAGGCGCTGCTGTGTTGACAGATATAAGTAAACATAGTAATAACTACCCCATAATTATAACAACCGGTAGGCTACAATATCAAATTATAAAAATACTAGGGCTGTCAAAATAACGCGTTAAAAAAATTAACGCAGATTAATCCATTCTATATTGACGTTTGCATACAGACGAAAATCTGGTGCCACTGATATGTCTGCGCTTCTCTCTGATGCTCTGAAACAGACATTACAGGCAACACAAACACCCTACCGCTAGCTAGTTAACACTACACTCGACAGCAGCTAACGTTAGCCTACCGCTAGCTAGTTAACACTACACTCGACAGCAGCTAACGTTAGCCTACCGCTAGCTAGTAGCTGGATTAAACACGGTTAAAATGCTGACAGCTAACGCTGAACGGTGTAAAGTGTGACTGTGTTTTACTGTAGAGGACTGTGACTCAACAGCGGGATGTAACAATCTGCAGCTGCCAAGCTGCCGTCGGAAAAACAACAAAGACTGAAACCGGTAAACTACAGCTTCGTGGTGCATTTGAAGTTGTTGTAAATGTCCTTTTCCTATCTGGTTGTTGTTTTTGTCGTTCAACAGCAATTTACTAGTGAAATAAGTTAATGTTATTGTTATACATTATTATTAAATAATTTAATTTTGACCATATGGCCTTAGCAATAAACAAGCCGTTCTTTAATGTCACCAACTGTTGTTTAGTACCCTTTTTTTTCTTTTCTTTTTTTACTTTCTTAAAAAGTATCGGTTCAAGCACCGTTAATTATGTATGCGATTAATTTCGATTAATTAATCAGAGTATGTAATTAATTAGATTACATTTTTTAATCGACTGACAGCCCTAAAAAATACTAATTAACGTGTATAACGTGCTGTTACAATAGGTAGTCTAATTTCGTCAAAGCCACAGTACAAGCTGTCAACCCATATACAGCACTATTTTTACAGACTGAACAATAGGTGTTTGTGTGTACGTCTCCTCCTCAGCCACAACCTGCTGGACTCCAAGATCAACACTGTGCTGTCCATGTGCCAGGACACCAACCTCCTGAATCCTGTCCATGGCATCGTCCAGAGTGTGGTGTACCACGAGGAGTCACCCCCCCAGTACCAGCCCTCCTACTTACAAAGTAATACACGCTGACATTTTCACATTCTGTACAGGCCAAGCATGTTAAAAAGACTGGAAATGGGGGAGAGAGGGGGGGTATGGCATGCAACAAAGGTCCCAAGGCTGGAAACAAACCCAGGACGTTGCAGAAATGTGGAATGAGCTGTAACCACTTGGCTACAAAGGCTCTCCAAGGCCAAGCATGTTAACTCCATTGGTCGTACAGTTGGGACACAACCTGATAGGAAGTTACCTAAAACTGTGACAGTTATTTAAAATGGATAACAGCTCTGTGCCTTTGTAAGTAAGCATGTTCACTCTGTCTCCCATGTCTTCCATGTCACTCTCCTCCACTTCATCTATCCATTCTTTCCCTTCTCTCCATCTCTGTCATTTTACAGGCTTTGGCTTTAATGGACTTTGGAGGTTTGCCGGACCATTCTCTAAGGTATGAATGATTCTTTTCTCCTGTCATAGAATGTACATTTAGAATCAGAATCAGAAAGGACTTTATTGCCAAGTACGTTGCACGTACAAGGAATTTGTCATGGTGTTGTTGGAGCATGTCACACATTCAAATATAAGAAGGATAAAAAGAATATAAACAATATAAGTATAAACATATACACACAGTATGTATTAATAATGATAAAATAAATGTAAATAAATAGTAAAATAAGTTAAACAGTAGTAAAAAAGGAACGCTACAGCAGAGTAGGTACAGTGGCATGAGGAGCCAGAGGTGTAGTTTGGAGAGAGTCAGGGTGGTTTCTGGGCCTTGTTTAGAAGGCTAGTGGCGGAGGGGAAAAAACTGTTCTTGTGGCGTGAGGTTTTGGTCCTGATGGACCTCAGCCTCTTGCCAGTGGCTCAAAGAGCTTGTGTCCGGTGTGGGAGGGGTCAGCCACAATCTTTCCAGCACGCTTCAGAGTCCTGGTGGCGTATAGGTCCTGGAGCAGCAGCAGATTGCAGCCAATCACCTTCTCAGCTGACCGAATGACACGCTGCAGCCTTCCCTTGTCCTTGGCAGTGGCAGCAGCGTACCAGATGGTGATGGACGATGTGAGGATGGACTCAATGATGGCTGTGTAGAAGTGCACCATCATTGTCTTTGGCAGGTTGAATTTCTTCAGCTGCCGCAGGAAGTACATCCTCTGTTGTGCTTTCTTCACGAGGGAGCTGATGTTCAGCTCCCACTTGAGTTCTTGGGAGATGGTAATTCCCAGGAAGTGGAAAGACTCCACAGTGTCAATTGTGGAGCCACAGAGGGTGATGGGGGCAGGTGAGGCTGGGTTCTTTCTGAAGTCCACAACCATCTCCACTGTCTTTAGTGCGTTGAGCTCTAGATTGTTTTGGTTGCACCAGGTCACCAGGTGGTCAGCCTCCCACCTGTAGGCGGACTCGTCTCCATCAGAGATGAGTCCGATGAGGGAGGTGTCGTCCGCAAACTTCAGAAGCTTGACGGACTGGTGACTGGAGGTGCAGCTGTTGGTGTACAGGGAGAAGAGCAGAGGAGAAAGAACGCAGCCCTGGGGGGATCTGGTGCTGATGGTCTGTGAGTCGGAGACGTGTTTCCCCAGCTTCACATGCTGCTTCCTGTCAGACAGGAAGTCAGTGATCCACCTGCAGGTGGAGTCAGGCACGCCTAGCTGGGAGAGCTTCTCCTGAAGCAGAGCCGGGATGATGGAACAGGATCCTGGTGTAGGTTCCTGCGGAATCCAGGTGCCGGAGGATGTAGTGGAGGGCCAAATTGACTGCATCATCCACAGACCTATTGGCTCTGTAGGCAAACTGCAGGGGGTCCAGGAGGGGGTCGGTGATGGCTTTGAGGTGTGAAAACACAAGGCGCTCAAAGGACTTCATAACCACAGAGGTCAGGGCAACGGGCATTGGAGCTTCTCAGAGTACCGACGTTTAGCCTCCTTCACTGCCTTTCTAAATTTGTACTTTGATTCTTTAAATCTGTCTTTGTCCCCACTCCTGAACAAGTCTTCCTTAGCCAGCCTCTTAAGTGTCACCGTACCGTCTACGGCACAGCTTGTAGCTGTGGCATCGCTGTAACCTCCATTAATAAACGTTTTTATAACTTTAAAGCATTAAATCTTCAAAATATACAGCCATGCGACACACCAATTGAAAGCTTAGACTCTCAGGATTCCATTAAGCCCACATACAAAGCATACAATGATTTATAGCAGTTACACAACTGCTACAAAGTTATAATAAATAAAACAATACAGCGTAAACAGCGCAGCCCGTGTCTAGTGCATCCCTACCTGTTTCCTTGTCCCTTTAGCCACTGCAGGGATTTTTTGCCCAAAACTTTTTTTTCTTAAATCCCCAAGAGTCCAAGGAAATGGAATATCCAAGCCGTTATATCCAAAACAAGCTGTTCGCCTCACAATATTGACGTTTCTGACCGAATCACAACGGGAAATCGCTACACTGTTTTTCATTTCCGCACTTCTAGCGCTGCTCGCTTCTCTCCTGAGGCTCCAACTGCATTCTCTGACTTCAAAGGTTTCCATGGATACCTGGTATAAGCCAATCGGTGCAGGTTTGCCTGTGATACACCAATAAGAAAGCTGAAGAGTCCTCTGACGCGTTTTGGCCCACGTGTACTCGAGCGACATTTGCTCGGACCAGTTAGATTTAAATGCTCTAAGACCCGGCTACATTTGTAGCCAATGAGCAGACAAGTCGATAGATACCAAATGTGCCAGTGAAATTTTAACCCTGTTGTCCATCCATCCATCCATCTTCTTCCGCTTATCCGGTAACGGGTCGCGGGGGTAGCAGCTCCAGCAGGGGACCCCAAACTTCCCTTTCCCGAGCCACATTAACCAGCTCCGACTGGGGGATCCCGAGGCGTTCCCAGGCCAGGTTGGAGATATAATCCCTCCACCTAGTCCTGGGTCTTCCCCGAGGCCTCCTCCCAGCTGGACGTGCCTGGAAAACCTCCCTAGGGAGGCGCCCAGGGGGCATCCTTACCAGATGCCCGAACCACCTCAACTGGCTCCTTTCGACGCGAAGGAGCAGCGGCTCTACTCCGAGCTCCTCACGGATGACTGAGCTTCTCACCCTATCTCTAAGGGAGACGCCAGCCACCCTCCTGAGGAAACCCATTTCGGCCGCTTGTACCCTGTATCTCGTTCTTTCGGTCATGACCCAGCCTTCATGACCATAGGTGAGGGTAGGAACGAAAACTGACCGGTAGATTGAGAGCTTTGCCTTCTGGCTCAGCTCTCTTTTCGTCACAATTGTGCGATAAATTGAGTGTAATACCGCACCCGCTGCGCCGATTCTCCGACCAATCTCCCGCTCCATTGTTCCCTCACTCGCGAACAAGACTCCAAGGTACTTGAACTCCTTCACTTGGGGTAAAGACTCATTCCCTACCTGGAGAAGGCACGCCATCGGTTTCCTGCTGAGAACCATGGCCTCAGATTTAGAGGTGCTGATCCTCATCCCAGCCGCTTCACACTCTGCTGCGAACCGATCCAGTGAGTGCTGAAGGTCACAGGCCGACGATGCCATCAGGACCACATCATCTGCAAAAAGCAGCGATGAGATCCCCAGCTCACCAAACTGCAACCCCTCTCCACCCCGACTACGCCTCGATATCCTGTCCATAAATACTACAAACAGGATTGGTGACAAAGCGCAGCCCTGGCGGAGGCCAACTCTCACCTGAAACGAGTCCGACTTACTGCCGAGAACCCGGACACAGCTCTCGCTTTGGTCGTACAGAGATTGGATGGCCCTGAGAAGGGACCCCCTCACCCCATACTCCCGCAGCACCTCCCACAGTGTCTCCCGGGGGACCCGGTCATACGCCTTCTCCAGATCCACAAAGCACATGTAGACCGGTTGGGCATACTCCCAGGCTCCCTCCAGGATCCTTGCGAGAGTAAAGATCTGGTCCGTTGTTCCACGACCAGGACGGAATCCGCATTGTTCCTCTTCAACCTGAGGTTCGACTATCGACCGAACCCTCCTTTCCAGCACCTTGGAGTAGACTTTACCGGGGAGGCTGAGAAGTGTGATACCCCTGTAATTGGCAACCCTGTTGTGTCAAAGCAAAAACAGGGCCTCCTATAAGCATTTCACACCCTGTGCAGTTTATAATGACTTATTTCTAGATATTTATGTATATAGTTATTTCAAGTATGTGTATGATTGATGTGGGTGTGTTTGTGTATTTGAGAAGTGTTTTATTTTGTACTTTATTGGCTTTTTTCTTTGCACTTTTCAAATGGAAATCATAAAAAAGCACAGACATATATGTAGAAAAAAATTCATATAAAATCCATTTTTGAGTCTTTTGGCTTCTGGCTTTTTTTCTGTAGTAACCAGAGACATGTGGCTAATGTCCTGATTGTCTGTCACCTGGAATATGTGTTCACAGCAGTGTATTTTAATCATTTTACAGATGTATGACTTGGACGGAAATAGAAACCCTCCATTCTAGCCTCTATAACTCTGTGTCAGTAAGGTCTAGAATCACCCTGACACTTGGAACAAAAACTTGAGAGTGTTTCCTTTCCAATGATACCAGGCACATCCCTGAGTGTCAAAGTATATGGGAGCTGTACCACTTTTAATTTGGGTATGACGTTTAGACCAAAAAGCTTGAAAATGCAGGCGACTCTTAACCTTCTAAGTTTGGCTGTGAACCAGGGTTTGTCGTTGTTGTAACTCACCCTGGTGCTTGATGGAACACAGCAGTCCTCGCAGAAGCTGATGTATGACGTCACAGCCTCTGTGTACTCATCCCGACTGTTTGTAGCAGTCCTGAACACATCCCAGTCAGTAGAATCCAGACACGACTGGAGATCCTCCACAGCTACACTGGTCCACTTTCTTGATGTCCTCACTACAGGTTTGCAGAGCTTTAGTTTCTGCCTGTAGGCGGGGATCAGGTGAACCATGACGTGGTCAGAGTGACCAAGTGCAGCACGGGGGATGGCGTGATAAGCATCCCTGACTGTGGTGTAACAGTGATCCAGAATGTTCTCCTCTCTGGTCGGGCATTTAATATGTTGTCTATATTTAGGGAGTTCATGAGTGAGGTTCCCTTTATTAAAGTCACCAAGGACAATAACTAGGGAGTCCGGGTTGGTCCGCTCCACGCAAAGTATCTGGTCGGCAAGCATGCGCTGCGCGTCCTGCACGTTGGCCTACAGAATAAAGCACAGTGTACTAGATATACAAAACATGTGACACATTTTATTGCAAAAGAAGTTGAAGCCAGACTTTTCATCCCACTGCTCACCATTTCATGAAATTATTATTTATAATCCAGAAGGTAAGAACATCCTAAGTAATTAAGAGTTTATATTAATAGAGTAATGGAAACTTTGTTGGCGACATTTGTAGTATTTATTACAGTATTTATTAAATTGAGCTTTACTTTTAAGTGACAAAAATCTTTTTTTTCCGGAAGACTTTATTTAAGCAGGATGTCTCCTGGGGTTTGTAACGTAATAGTAGCAATTATTTATAATTATTATTAATTAATACCCAAATATACATACTGATTAATAACTCAAAATTATGCATCATCATTAGTTTATCTTAAATAACAGCATTTAAACTAAACCTTAATTTGGACGTCACCCTTATTTTAGAAAAACTGGGAAGTTTTTGTGTCTAAGACTGACTGATGGGAACAGCAATTTTTGAAATTGGTCTAGTATTAAGCAAGGCTCTGGCAAAACAAGCTGCAATTGAATGTTAATGGGCAATTGCTTACCTTCAATTTGCATCCACTTAAAGTGCTGGTTTTGCCACTGACATGCTCAAGTTATTATTCTAAGTTCAAGTTATTATTCATCCCTTAGTATTCTAAGGGATATTAATGATTAACCGGTTAACCGTTAATCAATACTGATTAGTATCAGTTAAATATTATCAAAACACTAGTCTCACATTGCTAGACCTATCTCAACAGCGCTGTGGAGTAAGATCTGGCCACACCACAGATACATTCTAGGATAGGAGAAATTAAGTTAACTGTTCACACAATACAGTAACATGAGCTACTTAAATTGGCTGGATACATGGTTAAACGTCATTTGCTCTACCAGTGTTACCAGTGAATGAAGTTATGTTTTCATATAATGCACATTAAATACATTTCATAAGATGTTGACATGAACAAGGTGTGTATGTGTTGATATGGTGTAATAATGCAAGTGTTGTCTTACAGTGGTTATACATAAATCATTCAGCAGTGTTCACCTAGTCAACACTGTTCTTAGGCTTTATAACACCCATCAGTCTAACATTTGTCTTCTTCTCTGCCACCCCGACACACACCTGCTAACCCTGCAGCAAACACAGATACCAGACTATGCCGAGCTGATCGTCAAGTTTCTGGAGGCGTTGATTGACAGCTACCTGCCAGCAGCTGATGAGGAGCGAGGGGAAGAGCAGCTAAGGACACCCACCTCCCCCTACCCCCCCACCAGCCAGAGCCAGCTCAGCATCACTGCCAACCTTAACCTGTCCAACTCCATGACCTCACTGGCCACCTCGCAGCACTCACCAGGTCCCTCTCTCTCTCACACACACACACACACATACACCCACACACACACACACACACACACCCGTAGGCTCCATCTGCAGCTGATTTAAGTCACACTCCAAGACCAGAACAATGTTTCCGAGACTACAAACATCTAAAGGAGGTACTTTGTACAGTGATGTGGTAATTTTCAAAAACACAAATGG
This sequence comes from Sander lucioperca, assembly GCF_008315115.2. Taxonomy (NCBI): domain Eukaryota; kingdom Metazoa; phylum Chordata; class Actinopteri; order Perciformes; family Percidae; genus Sander; species Sander lucioperca. The sequence goes on along the minus strand of NC_050179.1, from coordinate 31,445,271 downwards.
GAGCTTAGTGAGTGTTCCTCATAGATTACCACGTTACTTAAGGTTATAATCATAACTCCAGTTCTTTGAGTAATATGAGTGAGATGTCTCACTATGGGAGCAAGCCTCACTGTGACCCACAACAGCACTTATCTCATTATGCCAATCCTGATTGGCTATGAATGCGTGTCCATCCGCACTAGGTAGTGCCACCTACCATAAATAGAGTGTGCGGGTGGCACAGCGTCATTCAAGATAAGCAACCTCTTATCACCCGCCCAGCAAGAAGGGTTGTCGGATTGCCAGACCTATCTCCACAGTGATGTGGAGGAAGCCCAGCCGGACAGGAAGAGAGTTCACAGCGAGCGAGTGGGTGTGTTGATGACGTTCTATCATGCAGCTGCCGGTACCGGAAAATAAACAAAGAAGAAGACGGCACAAAGACGCTAACGTAAATCTAACTGCAGAGACAACCCTTACCTACCCCTTTCTTTTGTGAGAGACAATGCCAAAATCCTCTGACAAATTCATGGACCTGCAAGAGACTCGGTTGTTTATGACAACTGAAGTTTCGGCTGTCTCTGGATTTTGAACTGCGGCACCTGTGAAACGGCCTGCGAGAATGTTTTCCGCTGCACAAAAGGAGGGGGAGCCGAGGTTTTGCGAGGGAGACAGCAAACCGTGCCTGATCATTATTTCGCATGTGGGTCTCCTGCAGAAAAACAATATCAGGCTTTAAACGCTTAAATAAGAAAACACCTTTGAGCGTTTGACAGCACTCCCCAAACCCTTGATATTCCAACTAACAAATCTCGCATTTAAAGCTTTAATACTTGTCATGTTTAGTTTATATCACAACCGAAACTGCAACCACAATTCGACCTCCAACACAAAAAAAAACCGGACAAAAATAGTAAATAAGCCCAAACACCCCCCCCCCCCCCCCCTCCCCGCACCTACCGTTACCCAATCCCCAAATGATAGGATACCGTGCAGACTCCACTAGGAGTCATTAGCAGAACAACTAAACTCCGTGTATTCGACCTAACAGTCATCTTAATACTTCTCCAAACTCAACAGGAGCTCCTGCACAACAATAATAAAATGTGTAACTTAAATTACAGGGTGTACATTCAACTAGAACAGTGCAACTTGTGTGAACCTGAGAAAGATATTTGCTTATCAAAATAATAAAATATTTGTGCCACTGTTACTTATGTCCCAAAGTCAAATTTACTTTGATGTTACATGAACGTACAAAGTCATTTTGTAGGCAGGTGGCACTCAAAATCAGCTTGAACTATTTAAGGGTTTTGATAAAAACAGCAGCCTCTCCAGGGGATGTGAAATCCTTTGTAACCCCTCCACTCGTTGTGATCCGGAGGAGAGCAGGATATATCAGACCATACCGTATGCCTGGAATGTTTCTGAGTTGCCTCCTGACGTCATTAAAGGCAGCGCGTGCTCTCGCCGTCCGGGCTGTGTGATCCGGAAAGATGGAGATTGTAGAGTCCCCGATCTTTATCCGCTGCTGGCTCCTGGCACGTTGAAGGATGTCGACACAATCTGCGTAATAATGTAAATGTGCTATTATGGGGTGTGGCTGCTCTCCGGGTTTGGGCTTGGGGTTTAAGGATCGATGAGCACGATCAATAAGAGGTGCTTTATCCAAGTTAAGCGCTTCCTTAAGCAGAGCGGAGGTAGATGCCGCGGTAACCGTGCCACATTGCTCAGATAACCTTCTAGATCTTCACATTTATTCTCAAGAGCCAGAACTTTATTAGACAGGCTCTCCACTTTACTCTTGAGGTACCCCACATCGTCTGTGCAAGTTGACAGCGATTCCTCCATCTCAATCACAGTCCCCCTTAGCTCACCCACGTCAGACTTTGTAGCAGCTAAGTTAGCCGTCAGCTCCGTTTTCACACTTTGCAATTCTGACTTTATTTGGGATAAGTTTTCAGTCATAGCCATCTGTAACTCAGACTTGAAAATGCCTACCATCTCTTCTCGGAGAGCAACGAGAAGTTCGGCTTTAAAGTCCGCAGAAGCCATACTCGAAGCCGTGACGGTGCTAGCGGTGCTAACGCCATCTCCGTCGTGAGGCGGTGGTGATGTAGCCCCTGCATTAGGCCGCGCTCTCAATGCCGCCTGGTTGTCCGTATTTCTGGGTTTTGGAGGCATAACGGCACTTAATACAATCAAAGAAGCTCTATGATATCAAAATCTGTACACACCACGGCGGTAGAAAACACCCTGATAGTCTTTATAAAAAGTTTCTGCAGGAGCCCCCGGAGCCACGTCTTTACGCCATTAGTCACTAACAGGAACTCTGAGTTAGAATTTTAATCCTTTCCCGAAATTATTAAACAGATGGCAGCTAATGGCCTCACTCTTGTTTGACATACATGTTACACATACAGCGTAAACTGCATGCTTTTAAAACAATGTAAAACGTTATGTGTCCTCCCTGTGGTCCTCCAGGTGTTGATAAGGAAAATGTCCAGCTGTCCCCCAGCTCTGCTTTGTCCAGCGGGTGTCGCACTCGCCACGGTTCAGCCAGTCAGGTCCAGAAGCAGCGCAGTGCCGGCAGCTTCAAGAGACCCAGTATCAAGAAGATCGTCTGATCAGCCAGAGAACAGCCCCACCCTCCTTCCCGCCAGGCCCCATCTGCACTCCACTTTTTACTCTTTTTATTTCCTCCTTCCTTTCATGGTTGTTGCTCTGGCAGAAAAACAAGTGATTTTCTGTTTTGCATTGAGAAGAATATTAGCAACGGCAAACTTGAAATTTGTGCTGCTTGAGATTTTTTTCAAATCTTTAATTTGAGACAGCGCATGGTAGAGAAGAAACTAAAGTAGAACTTAAATTATTTCTGTTCTCCTCTGGAGTCAATGTTTAAGCTTTTCTTCACAGATGTTCAGCAGCAGTTGAGTCTCCTGCAGCAATGGAGGTCACACATGAAACTATTCGGGGGGGGGGGGGATCCCTCTGAGCCTGATGGGAATACAGTAAGACCAGTGTTCAGTGTGGACATGGGCTGTGACATTACCCAGACAGGGAGGAACCAGTAACTGAAATTCTGTCTTTATGCTGAAGTTTGATCCGTAATATGTCCCTTGGCCTTCCTTATGAATAAACACCTCTGTGTCAGTGAGATGGACCAAATGACAACAGCGGGGTCTGTGAGACAGGACCTTCACTCTGGACCTGCTCTGACATCTCATCTCACCTCCCCCAGTTCTGTACATATTTTACATAGACAGATGTACATATTTTACATAGACAGATTATGTAAAACTAGACCTTAGTGCTACTTTAGATGTTGACGTTTTCTCCATGGTGTGCCTTTGTCAGGGTTTTTCAATGTGTAATTTGTAAAGTAAAAGTCAAACCTTGCTAGGGACAAAGAACAGGTACTAATTATGGAGGCGAGCTGTCCATATCACCACCAGTTCACACGAGCTGCGTCATGACGGGCCTCTAATGATCGTCAAATATACAATCATCCATATACCCTGTTGCCTGAAAGTATTTATCCTGTACAGCTAGATAGTGCTACACAAATCTTCTTTTCAAACTCTTTCCAAAAATCTTCTTTTCAAACACTTTTGATGTATCAACAGGAAGATTGCAAAACACTAGGGAAAATGTAACCTTGTAAAAAGCTCCAAGCTTTTCATTTTGTTTTTGTTTTATTTGCATTTTGCTTTTATTTAGCTGTTTAATTTCAGTTATTTTAGAATTAACTGTATTCCCAGCAGCATAGCATTTTATTTTGTTTACACAGTGACAGGGAAAATTGTGTAACAGGCAATAATCCTCAACTCTCAAACTCCTTTGTCCACCACCTATTTTATTTGTACATAAAACAGGGAAAACATCACTATGTCAGCTCGGTGCAATATGATGCCAACTCCTGAGTTGCATGTTAACATAGAGATGTAGCTCTTATTGATTACCTCCAATGACCATTTGAATAGATAAGAGGCAGTGGACAGTGACGTCTACATCATACACCTACATTTGTTTCACCTTCACCGTTTGAGCTGGACCCGCAACCATCAGAGGTTTGTCCTGTGGGCTCTTAAAAGGAAAAATCCACCCTAAAAGAGGCTTTGACACTGTTTGTTAGGGCTTCGTATCATTGGAAATTTTACAAGCATTCTTTTTTGCAGAGAGAAAAAACCCCAGCACTAGGTTGTACGTCGACCAAATCAATGTCAATATGTAAATGAGAATCGCCCCCCTGACCCCCCTCAACCCTGGCGCTGATTCTTCTGCTTTTTTTTTTCCTACAAACTTATTTTATACGACATTCTACAAAAATGTATTATTATTTAACAACAAAAGCCAATTTGACCCTTTCCTGGTCAACACAGAATAAACCCTTGTGAGCCTTCTTTTTAAAAACTACTCTTTCCAGTCACAAATAAACTTTCACAATTATAAACCAAACTTCTTACAAGGACTGCTGTTTGTTGTCCGAGCACAGTCCGTCTTAAATACACTTTGCCATTTCTGATCAGAAAGTATATGATAAAAGAAGTTACCAAAAATCTGACCAAACATTTTGTGCCAACTGTCAGTACTTGATCTCTGCGTCTGTAGCTACTTGTAGCAACTGTACTACACAGTCAGTAGTCAAAAATAATTGAGGTCCATACTCTGCTCTGTTATTTGGTCTATTCTCTTTTTCCAACACAACAGTTTCCAGAGGGTTTTCCAGCATTTCTACAATGTTGCGAAATACCCCCTTGCACCATCATACAGGACGCAGGTCAACACACCACTGAATTGATGATATGACGCAGTGGGAGAATGTGGATTTTTCCTTTTAAGAGCTTTAGTATTAAAGAGCCCTTATTATACTCCTTTTCAGTGTCATATTTGTACTTTTGGGGTCTACTAGAATAGGATTACATACTTTGATGTTCAAATAACATAATATATTTCTCATACTGCCTACTACTCATACTTTCTCACTACTTGCTGCAGTGCCTCTACCTGAAACGTTCTGTCTGAGCTCTTGGCCCGCCTTCTCGAAAAGCCCAGTCAGCTCTGATTGGTCAGCCATCAACCAAATTCAAACAAGTCACTGGATGGGCTGTGCTTGCTTAGGCAGCACCTATGGGCAGCACATACGAAAAACAGGGCTAGCATTCTCAATCAGTGACATCAATAATTGAGGAATTTCAAATAGGAATGTGGGTGAGGCGTTGTTAGGCAGTTGAGAAAAAGTGCTGTCTGTGGGAGAGAAAGCTCCATTTGGAGTGAAATGTGTTTTTTATACTTTATACATCTATTACATACACTAACACTATATAACACACTAAAAGACAGGAAAATCCCAAAAAGCATAATAGGAGCTCTTTAACAATTAAGGATATTGATACAGAGACCAGCTGTTTGACTTAACCTTCGCACCAAATACCTGCTCTGCACTACAGAGCAACAGAAAAATATGCTGTAGTGTTTTGGATAGTTGTGTGTTTCTAACCTTCAAGGCTACTGTTGGTTTCCATTTATTTATTTAAGTTTGAAACTTGCTTGAGGTAGCTAATCCATCACAGTGAATATAATGTGATGTGTTGTCAGTGTTTACTTGTAATTGCTTGCACACTGACAAAACAATCTGCACAGGAACCCAACACATAGGCCTACATCTGCATGGTTGCCACCAATCTTAGCTCTTCACAGATCTGTTTGTTAGCAAAATGTCAAAAATCATTTCTGAGAACATGTCAGAGAGATGGCTTTGCTTTGGTTTTATGGCCACGCCTGGAGGACGTGCAACAGTGTTAAGGCCTTGACACAACAAGCCGATGGCCAAGAACTAGTGGCGGCCCACGTCGCCTTTGTGTTGGCCAACAATTAGCACTGAAACACACCGCAGAGATTACTGTCGACGGCCAAGTACTACGTACGTGCGCATGCATGCAAGGAAATAACTCTGTACCAGCAGGCGGCAGTAATCTATTGGCCATTCAGAAAGGGAAACCGGATATAAACGTTACCCACAACAAACTGCTCGAATCAGCAGTGGCAGAACCAAATGGATTCCACGGTCTCTCTGCTTGACTCCCCGCCGGGAAAACAGCGGACAAAGGCAGATGGCTAACCAGACTGTCAATCTTCCGGGTTGTCATCTGTTCTGAATCCCCCCGCCAGCAGCTGGCTAGTTAGCTAACATCAGCTTGTTAATTCCACCCACGCTATCTTACACTGGTTACAGAAAATTAGCCAAACAAAAAGTCACTCATCTGGCGATAGCAATGTGCTTTCCTGTGATGACAAGAGTGTGTGAATGAAACATTAAGTTGTTACATTTTACTTATTTAGAGGCTGGTTAGTAAGCTTAAGATAGTTGCTTGCTAGGGGGCTAATTGTTTAGCAGTGCAGACGGTACAGAGAGAGGGAGGTCTATTACGCTTTTTATATTAAATTTCACGGTATAGGATATTAGTTTATTGACGTTAGTTTATTTTGTAATGTGTAGGTATGTATTAAAAGATTTTGTGACATGTTAATGTTGAAATAAATATACCTACACAAATAGTTATGTATATCTCGTATGTTTGCCATATTATGGACATAATGTGCAAAAATAGTTATTCCAGTCGGTTTTTTTTTTTTTTTAGAAGGAACATTTGAATGTTTTTTTTGGCCAGTTTTGTCAGCTCTTAGATTGATCAAATGAGATGAAAAATGAGAAGAGCCTTCTGTGTGCGCTTTCACAGTCGTTTGTTTGCTCTCAGCACTACAGTTTTCAGCGGCCAAAAAAAGGCTGGCCACGGTGCACCTTGGTGTGTCAGGGCCTTTACATTGCCATCTCCCGTCTTGGTAATACTCCACACACTCCGGATGCAGTGTGCCTATCTGCTCCGGGGAAAAAATCATGTCATGTCACACTATTGACTTGTGTAAAATCTGGGTTTTTTCATACACATTAACAATTTAAAAAAAGTTAGCTTTTGCACCCAAATGGTACTTAGACAACTTAGCATTGCTACAGGACAATATTTCCTGACGTGTGCTGCTTAGGTCCCAAGGACACGCAATGTCTGAAGTTGTTTGTATGTGCAGTTCTCGAGAAAAAAGCAAGCAGCAATGCCACCGTTCCAAACACTTTTGAACGGGCACTGCACTAATATCACTAATACACCAGAGAGCCAGAGACCAAATTATTTTTACACTGTAAAATGTTCTGCTCAATACATGTGTTCAATCGGTTCAAACATCACAATCGGTAATGGTCTTACTAGTGCAGTATATTGTTTAGTAATTTGCATTATTATAATTCCACCACAATAATGCCCCTTGAACATTAAAGCAGTCATGATGGTCATTTTTGATGGAATGATGGAACTAATGGCTGCCTGAAGGGTACAAAGGCACACTGACGGATCTAAAACACAATGGTTTGCTGTGGAAATGATCACATGGTTTGTAGTGTGGTTTGTTTGGTTATTATTTTCATAGGATGGATTGGTTTAGCAGGTGTAGAATTGGACTGTGTTGATCAGTGCTCCACTCACAGCCTCTGTCCACAGCTCAGCAGGGTTGGTTCGTCAAAACACTTCATCCAGCCTTAAAATCTATGCATGGCAAAGGTTAAGTGTTATACAACTCTGAATTTTTTTTTTGTCTGCTCAGAGTCTCACATTGTTTCTTACCATTTTAAGTTTTCATGTTACCTTACATTTGTGAATCGGTTCACTACTGATATTATTTCTTGTAAATACTTGTCTGAGAGAATGTTATTTTCTTCTGTCCATGCAGCTCCTTAGTAAACACATGATCATTAAATACATTTCATGGAAAGGGACATTTTCATACAAGACAGCCTTAGAAACAGTACTTTGCAATTCAACCTCAAAGAATGACAAAGGGAAGACTACAAGTAATGATTAAGAACTAAATTCATGAATCCAGTTTCAGCTGTGGAAGCAAAGTTTAGCTAATGAATGTGTCCATCAGAAATTTTACTTTTCTTGTCGCCCTCCATCAATAACATGTCACTAACAGATTGGCTTGTATTAAGGGAATCTGGACTTTAAGTAAATTGGGTGATTGCCGCCCCTGAGTTAGTGTGCTTTAAACAAACAAGTACATCAGTACAATGCATCGTCTGAACACATCTGAAGGCAAAAGTTTAATACTTGTTCTGAAAGGTCACACACAAAAGGTTAAACAAAAAGTGTTCATTATAGAGAGGCAATGGATCATACAAATGGGGATAACAGCGTACACTTTCCAACAGTCGCTTCTTGGAAGCATTCATGGTGTGGACACATGAGAGTCACAGAAGAGAGAAGTTCACACCTCCATGACCTGGCCAATTGCTGCGTATAGCGAATGTAATTGTTGGACTGTCTGTTTCAAAAAGGGGGTTTCAGGCAATGTCCAACAAGCACTTGGTTGAAGCATGGCCTTCAGCCAGTGATGTTATTGAACAAAAAAAATAATGTCAATCTTTTAACTTTGCTCCCAAAAGAGCTGGACCATACTGATTGGCTGATGTATTTAATGAAACATCAGCTATACTTCCCATGTAAATAGTCATAACCCTAGTTCAGAGTCAAGCATGGAGTTTCATCACCTTTAAGTTGTTAAAGTCACATTTTCTGACACAGGATGTTTGAAGCAGTGATGTATATCACTGAGTGGCTATGAAGGGTCCAGCTTGGGTTGAGCAAGGTCAGGATTTTAGGATCTAAAATCAGGGCTGCTGATCTGAAGGTAAATGTTCAGATTTCAATGTCAGATTCCACAGAAACGTCTCATCGTATAACTCAATCCATCGACTCTACTTACCACTTTTCACCGTCTAACCGGCTACACTCCCTGATTTCCTTTTAAAACAAGCTAACAAACCTGGAATTACAGAATCAGTGACTGAATATTTAATAAGACACAGATAAAGCTGAATGCAAGGTTTATTTGAGCACCGTTAGCAGATTGCCATCATTTCCAAGTTTTAGTTTGACTTGTGTGTGAATGGAAATATTAAGGATTATGTATCCATAACCTCTTAAACAAGTGGTTAACTTGCACTAATTTAAAAACGGTCATGGGTTTGTAAAGATGAAAAACCTCAAATGTGGCATGTTTTATTTGATGTTATGCAAAATCTAATGTCTGTAAAGTCAAATAGTCTGAGTTTTGTTTTATTGCAGTGTGATAATTGTAAATAATTTGTGTACAATTTGAGATGGTATATTTACTACACTGTACATACATGTGATATTGTATCATTTTGTTTTTGTAAAGCAGTTAGTTTCTGTATAATAATATACAAATTGAACTATTCCGGTGTTAGTAATAAAATGTTTTGCTCTTGACAATGTTTGAACCTGCCTGTGATACAAACCAGCTTTCATTTTAGAACCCTAAGTTTAAATCCCAAACTATGATTTATTATACTTTCTTTATAAAGGTTAAACATTTTCAAAGGTGTTTTTAAAACATCAGGTTCCACAATTTAACATTCAGATTTTTTTTTTTTTTTTTTAAATCACAATTCTTCTGTGTTTTTTTTAACACAGTAGAACCACAGCTGTACCTGTTTCCAAGAAAACACCAGTGACTTTTAAATGGTCAGTAATAATGAAATGCTTTGAGAGATTAATCAAATCGTATATACTTGCTTCCTTAGATCCATTACAGTTTGCTTAGTCTCGCATTGCCAGACTGGAGATAGCTCCACAGCGCTGCGGAGGAAGGTCTGGCTAGTTGACACAACATTCCGGGAAAAACATGCTCTGGGGGCTGTTTCACAAAAATCCAGGATAACCGATAAAGCGAGGCTTAACCTACTCTAATCTGTGCATCCTGGTTTGATGCGTTTCATGAAGGCTAAGCAAAGCTGAAGTAATTCGGATATATGCGCGTTCACGGCTTTCCTTAACAGACCTCAAGGTCAATAACAGATTTACTGATGCTAAAATGGAGAATACGCATAGTTCATACTTTATACAGAGTGAGCAGCAGCTTCTTGTGGAAGTATGATAACGTGAAACACATTATTTGTGAAAAAGAAACATGGCCGTGGCAGACGATCGTGGACCAACTGAATGCATAAGTAGCTTAAACATACGCATTTACTAACCACTGCTCTGAATTGAAACCGTCATAATCATACCATTCAAGGATTTGCACAAATTAACCGTTGTACTCTTTGCCTTAAAAGTAAGCAGAAGCAAATGTTACTCAGGAAATTTAACATGAAGATCAGTTTTCTACAATGCTAGAATATGATGCGTAAATATCTCTTTCACTTTGGTTATTTATATAAATTTCCTAGGTCTAACTTCCACTGCTCGCTTTTAATGCAAAGTGTACAACTGTTCGTTTTTGCAAATGACAAGTGACTCATTGAATGGTTTCAGTTAAGCGCAGTAGTTCATAAATGTATATTTTTAGACTATCATTCAGTCGGTCCACTATTATCTGCTACGCTTTTTCTCACGTGTTTTTATTTTTTTTTTATAGAGGACGAGTTTCCTTCTTACATATTATATTATTTTGCTCCCTCGTATATATGGACATAGAAAAGAAAGAAACAGGAAATTGTACTCTAAAATCTAGAAACTATAAAGATAATTAAGTGATAAATTGCATGCACACTGTAAACATGAATGTAACCGAGTATATTCATCACTTATACCCCCAGCAATTCTGAGAAAGAAACATCTTTATATGAGATTTGGGTAGAAAATGTCTGGAAAGCTTGTTATAGTGAAGGGAACAACGTTTTTAGGCCAATAAGCTCTTTGGTGCTATATTTACATGATTCTGGAATAGAAACATCTTTTTACGAGATTCAGGTAGGACATTTCTGCAAAGCTGTTTAGTGATGAAAACCAGGTTTACACAATACAATAATCTGTCTGGGGCTAATTTTACATGATTCTGAGAAAGAAACATCTTTATATGAGATTCAGGTAGAAAATGTCTGGAAAGCTTGTTTTAGTGAAGGGAACAACGTTTTTAGGCCACAATAAGCTCTTTGGTGCTATATTTACATAATTCTGGAATAGATACATGTTAAGAGATTCAGGAAGGAAATGACTGCAAAGCTTTTTAAGTGAAATGAACCATGTTTTCAGGCCACAAGAAGCTCTTTGGGGGCAAAATTCACAGGATTCTGGCGTTAAAAAAATATCTTATTCAGGTAGAAAATGTCTGAAAAGCTTGTGTTAGTGATGGGAACAACGCTTTTAGGCCACAATAAGCTCTTTGGTGCTATAATTACATGATTCTGGAATAGAAACATCTTTTTACGAGATTCAGGTAGGACATTTCTGCAAAGCTGTTTAGTGATGAAAACCAGGTTTACACAATACAATAATCTGTTTGGGGCTAATTTTACATGATTCTGAGAAAGAAACATCTTTTTAAATGATTCAGGTAGGAAATAACTGCAAAGCATTTTTAAGTGAAATAAACTATGTTTTCAGGCCACAAGAAGCTGTTTGGGGCTAAATTCACATGATTCTGACATCGAAACATCTTTATGAGAGATTCTGGTAGAAAATGACTGCAACGCTGTGTTAGTGATGGGAATAACGTTTTTAGGCCACAATAAGCTCTTTGGTGCTATAATTACATGATTCTGGAATAGAAACATCTTTTTAAATGATTCAGGTAGGAAATAACTGCAAAGCTTTTTAAGTGAAAGAAACTATGTTTTCAGGCCACAAGAAGCTGTTTGGGGCTAAATTCACATGATTCTGACATTGAAATATCTTTATGAGAGATTCTAGTAGAAAATGACTGCAACGCTGTTAGTGATGGGAACAACGCTTTTAGGCCACAATAAGCTCTTTGGTGCTATAATTACATGATTCTGGAATAGAAACATCTTTTTACGAGATTCAGGTAGGACATTTCTGCAAAGCTGTTTAGTGATGAAAACCAGGTTTACACAATACAATAATCTGTTTGGGGCTAATTTTACATGATTCTGAGAAAGAAACTTCTTGTTAAATGATTCAGGTAAGAAATAACTGCAAAGCTTTTTAAGTGAAAGAAACTATGTTTTCAGGCCACAAGAAGCTGTTTGGGGCTAAATTCACATGATTCTGACATCGAAACATCTTTATGAGAGATTCTGGTAGAAAATGACTGCAACGCTGTGTTAGTGATGGGAATAACGTTTTTAGGCCACAATAAGCTCTTTGGTGCTATAATTACATGATTCTGGAATAGAAACATCTTTTTAAATGATTCAGGTAGGAAATAACTGCAAAGCTTTTTAAGTGAAAGAAACTATGTTTTCAGGCCACAAGAAGCTGTTTGGGGCTAAATTCACATGATTCTGACATCGAAACATCTTTATGAGAGATTCTGGTAGAAAATGACTGCAACGCTGTGTTAGTGATGGGAACAACGTTTTTAGGCCACAATAAGCTCTTTGGTGCTATATTTACATGATTCTGGAATAGAAACATCTTTTTACGAGATTCAGATAGGACATTTCTGCAATGCTGTTTAGTGATGAAAACCAGGTTTACACAATACAATAATCTGTTTGGGGCTAATTTTTACATGATTCTGAGAAAGAAACATCTTTATATGAGATTCAGGTAGAAAATGTCTGGAAAGTTTGTGTTAGTGATGGGAACAACGTTTTTAGGCCACAATAAGCTCTTTGGTGCTATATTTACATAATTCTGGAATAGATACATAGAGATTCAGGAAGGAAATGACTGCAAAGCTTTTTAAGTGAAATGAACCATGTTTTCAGGCCACAAGAAGCTCTTTGGGGGCTAAATTCACAGGATTCTGACGTTAAAAAAATATCTTATTCAGGTAGAAAATGTCTGGAAAGCTTGTGTTAGTGATGGGAACAAGCTTTTAGGCCACACTAAGCTCTAAGGTGCTATAATTACATGATTCTGGAATAGAAACATCTTTTTAAATGATTCAGGTAGGAAATAACTGCAAAGCTTTTTAAGTGAAAGAAACTATGTTTTCAGGCCACAAGAAGCTGTTTGGGGCTAAATTCACATGATTCTGACATCGAAACATCTTTATGAGAGATTCTGGTAGAAAATGACTGCAACGCTGTGTTAGTGATGGGAACAACGTTTTTAGGCCACAATAAGCTCTTTGGTGCTATATTTACATGATTCTTGAATAGAAACATCTTTTTCCGAGATTCAGATAGGACATTTCTGCAAAGCTGTTTAGTGATGAAAACCAGGTTTACACAATACAATAATCTGTCTGGGGCTAATTTTACATGATTCAAAGAAAGAAACTTCTTGTTAAATGATTCAGGTAAGAAATAACTGCAAAGCTTTTTAAGTGAAAGAAACTATGTTTTCAGGCCACAAGTAGCTGTTTGGGGCTAATTTTACATGATTCTTACATCGAAACATCTTTATGAGAGATTCTGGTAGAAAATGACTGCAACGCTGTGTTAGTGATGGGAACAACGTTTTTTGGCCACAATAAGCTCTTTGGTGCTATAATTACATGATTCTGGAATAGAAACATCTTTTTACGAGATTCAGGTAGGACATTTCTGCAAAGCTGTTTAGTGATGATAACCAGGTTTACACAATACAATATATCTGTCTGGTGAAAATTTTACATGATTCTGAGAAAGAAACTTCTTGTTAAATGATTCAGGTAGGAAATAACTGCAAAGCTTTTTAAGTGAAAGAAACTATGTTTTCAGGCCACAAGAAGCTGTTTGGGGCTAAATTCACATGATTCTGACATCGAAACATCTTTATGAGAGCTTCTGGTAGAAAATGTCTGGAAAGCTTGTGTTAGTGATGGGAACAACGTTTTTAGGCCACAATAAGCTCTTTGGTGCTATATTTACATGATTCTGGAATAGAAACATCTTTTTACGAGATTCAGATAGGACATTTCTGCAAAGCTGTTTAGTGATGAAAACCAGGTTTACACAATACAATAATCTGTCTGGGGCTAATTTTACATGATTCTGAGAAAGAAACTCCTTGTTAAATGATTCAGGTAGGAAATAACTGCAAAGCTTTTTAAGTGAAAGAAACTATGTTTTCAGTCCACAAGAAGCTGTTTGGGGCTAAATTCACACGATTCTGACATCGAAACATCTTTATGAGAGATTCTGGTAGAAAATGACTGCAACGCTGTGTTAGTGATGGGAACAACGTTTTTAGGCCACAATAAGCTCTTTGGTGCTATATTTACATGATTCTTGAATAGAAATATCTTTTTCCGAGATTCAGATAGGACATTTCTGCAAAGCTGTTTAGTGATGAAAACCAGGTTTACACAATACAATAATCTGTCTGGGGCTAATTTTACATGATTCAAAGAAAGAAACTTCTTGTTAAATGATTCAGGTAAGAAATAACTGCAAAGCTTTTTAAGTGAAAGAAACTATGTTTTCAGGCCACAAGTAGCTGTTTGGGGCTAATTTTACATGATTCTGACATCGAAACATCTTTATGAGAGCTTCTGGTAGAAAATGTCTGGAAAGCTTGTGTTAGTGATGGGAACAACGTTTTTAGGCCACAATAAGCTCTTTGGTGCTATATTTACATGATTCTGGAATAGAAACATCTTTTTACGAGATTCAGATAGGACATTTCTGCAAAGCTGTTTAGTGATGAAAACCAGGTTTACACAATACAATAATCTGTTTGGGGCTAATTTTTACATGATTCTGAGAAAGAAACATCTTTATATGAGATTCAGGTAGAAAATAACTGCAAAGCTTTTTAAGTGAAATGAACCATGTTTTCAGGCCACAAGAAGCTCTTTGGGGGCTAAATTCACAGGATTCTGACGTTAAAAAAACATCTTATTCAGGTAGAAAATGTCTGGAAAGCTTGTGTTAGTGATGGGAACAACGCTTTTAGGCCACAATAAGCTCTTTGGTGCTATAATTACATGATTCTGGAATAGAAACATCTTTTTAAATGATTCAGGTAGGAAATAACTGCAAAGCTTTTTAAGTGAAAGAAACTATGTTTTCAGGCCACAAGTAGCTGTTTGGGGCTAATTTTACATGATTCTGACATCGAAACATCTTTATGAGAGCTTCTGGTAGAAAATGTCTGGAAAGCTTGTGTTAGTGATGGGAACAACGTTTTTAGGCCACAATAAGCTCTTTGGTGCTATATTTACATGATTCTGGAATAGAAACATCTTTTTACGAGATTCAGATAGGACATTTCTGCAAAGCTGTTTAGTGATGAAAACCAGGTTTACACAATACAATAATCTGTTTGGGGCTAATTTTTACATGATTCTGAGAAAGAAACATCTTTATATGAGATTCAGGTAGAAAATAACTGCAAAGCTTTTTAAGTGAAATGAACCATGTTTTCAGGCCACAAGAAGCTCTTTGGGGGCTAAATTCACAGGATTCTGACGTTAAAAAAACATCTTATTCAGGTAGAAAATGTCTGGAAAGCTTGTGTTAGTGATGGGAACAACGCTTTTAGGCCACAATAAGCTCTTTGGTGCTATAATTACATGATTCTGGAATAGAAACATCTTTTTAAATGATTCAGGTAGGAAATAACTGCAAAGCTTTTTAAGTGAAAGAAACTATGTTTTCAGGCCACATGAAGCTGTTTGGGGCTAAATTCACATGATTCTGACATCGAAACATCTTTATGAGAGATTCTGGTAGAAAATGACTGCAACGCTGTGTCAGTGATGGGAACAACGTTTTTAGGCCACAATAAGCTCTTTGGTGCTATATTTACATGATTCTGGAATAGAAACATCTTTTTAAATGATTCAGGTAGGAAATAACTGCAAAGCTTTTTAAGTGAAAGAAACTATGTTTTCAGGCCACAAGAAGCTGTTTGGGGCTAAATTCACATGATTCTGACATCGAAACATCTTTATGAGAGATTCTGGTAGAAAATGACTGCAACGCTGTGTTAGTGATGGGAACAACGTTTTTAGGCCACAATAAGCTCTTTGGTGCTATATTTACATGATTCTGGAATAGAAACATCTTTTTACGAGATTCAGATAGGACATTTCTGCAATGCTGTTTAGTGATGAAAACCAGGTTTACACAATACAATAATCTGTTTGGGGCTAATTTTTACATGATTCTGAGAAAGAAACATCTTTATATGAGATTCAGGTAGAAAATGTCTGGAAAGTTTGTGTTAGTGATAGGAACAACGTTTTTAGGCCACAATAAGCTCTTTGGTGCTATATTTACATGATTCTGGAATAGAAACATCTTTTTACGAGATTCAGATAGGACATTTCTGCAAAGCTGTTTAGTGATGAAAACCAGGTTTACACAATACAATAATCTGTTTGGCGCTAATTTTACATGATTCTGAGAAAGAAACTTCTTGTTAAATGATTCAGGTAAGAAATAACTGCAAAGCTTTTTAAGTGAAAGAAACTATGTTTTCAGGCAACAAGAAGCTGTTTGGGGCTAAATTCACATGATTCTGACATCGAAACATCTTTATGAGAGATTCTGGTAGAAAATGACTGCAACGCTGTGTTAGTGATGGGAATAACGTTTTTAGGCCACAATAAGCTCTTTGGTGCTATAATTACATGATTCTGGAATAGAAACATCTTTTTAAATGATTCAGGTAGGAAATAACTGCAAAGCTTTTTAAGTGAAAGAAACTATGTTTTCAGGCCACAAGAAGCTGTTTGGGGCTAAATTCACATGATTCTGACATCGAAACATCTTTATGAGAGATTCTGGTAGAAAATGACTGCAACGCTGTGTTAGTGATGGGAACAACGTTTTTAGGCCACAATAAGCTCTTTGGTGCTATATTTACATGATTCTGGAATAGAAACATCTTTTTACGAGATTCAGGTAGGACATTTCTGCAAAGCTGTTTAGTGATGAAAACCAGGTTTACACAATACAATAATCTGTCTGGGGCTAATTTTACATGATTCTGAGAAAGAAACTTCTTGTTAAATGATTCAGGTAGGAAATAACTGCAAAGCTTTTTAAGTGAAAGAAACTATGTTTTCAGTCCACAAGAAGCTGTTTGGGGCTAAATTCACACGATTCTGACATCGAAACATCTTTATGAGAGATTCTGGTAGAAAATGACTGCAACGCTGTGTTAGTGATGGGAATAACGTTTTTAGGCCACAATAAGCTCTTTGGTGCTATAATTACATGATTCTGGAATAGAAACATCTTTTTAAATGATTCAGGTAGGAAATAACTGCAAAGCTTTTTAAGTGAAAGAAACTATGTTTTCAGGCCACAAGAAGCTGTTTGGGGCTAAATTCACATGATTCTGACATTGAAATATCTTTATGAGAGATTCTAGTAGAAAATGACTGCAACGCTGTTAGTGATGGGAACAACGCTTTTAGGCCACAATAAGCTCTTTGGTGCTATAATTACATGATTCTGGAATAGAAACATCTTTTTACGAGATTCAGGTAGGACATTTCTGCAAAGCTGTTTAGTGATGAAAACCAGGTTTACACAATACAATAATCTGTTTGGGGCTAATTTTACATGATTCTGAGAAAGAAACATCTTGTTAAATGATTCAGGTAGGAAATAACTGCAAAGCTTTTTAAGTGAAAGAAACTATGTTTTCAGGCCACAAGAAGCTGTTTGGGGCTAAATTCACATGATTCTGACATCGAAACATCTTTATGAGAGATTCTGGTAGAAAATGACTGCAACGCTGTGTTAGTGATGGGAATAACGTTTTTAGGCCACAATAAGCTCTTTGGTGCTATAATTACATGATTCTGGAATAGAAACATCTTTTTAAATGATTCAGGTAGGAAATAACTGCAAAGCTTTTTAAGTGAAAGAAACTATGTTTTCAGGCCACAAGAAGCTGTTTGGGGCTAAATTCACATGATTCTGACATTGAAATATCTTTATGAGAGATTCTAGTAGAAAATGACTGCAACGCTGTTAGTGATGGGAACAACGCTTTTAGGCCACAATAAGCTCTTTGGTGCTATAATTACATGATTCTGGAATAGAAACATCTTTTTACGAGATTCAGGTAGGACATTTCTGCAAAGCTGTTTAGTGATGAAAACCAGGTTTACACAATACAATAATCTGTTTGGGGCTAATTTTACATGATTCTGAGAAAGAAACATCTTGTTAAATGATTCAGGTAGGAAATAACTGCAAAGCTTTTTAAGTGAAAGAAACTATGTTTTCAGGCCACAAGAAGCTGTTTGGGGCTAAATTCACATGATTCTGACATCGAAACATCTTTATGAGAGATTCTGGTAGAAAATGACTGCAACGCTGTGTTAGTGATGGGAATAACGTTTTTAGGCCACAATAAGCTCTTTGGTGCTATAATTACATGATTCTGGAATAGAAACATCTTTTTAAATGATTCAGGTAGGAAATAACTGCAAAGCTTTTTAAGTGAAAGAAACTATGTTTTCAGGCCACAAGAAGCTGTTTGGGGCTAAATTCACATGATTCTGACATTGAAAATCTTTATGAGAGATTCTAGGTAGAAAATGACTGCAACGCTGTTAGTGATGGGAACAACGCTTTTAGGCCACAATAAGCTCTTTGGTGCTATAATTACATGATTCTGGAATAGAAACATCTTTTTACGAGATTCAGGTAGGACATTTCTGCAAAGCTGTTTAGTGATGAAAACCAGGTTTACACAATACAATAATCTGTTTGGGGCTAATTTTACATGATTCTGAGAAAGAAACATCTTTTTAAATGATTCAGGTAGGAAATAACTGCAAAGCTTTTTAAGTGAAAGAAACTATGTTTTCAGGCCACAAGAAGCTGTTTGGGGCTAAATTCACATGATTCTGACATCGAAACATCTTTATGAGAGATTCTGGTAGAAAATGACTGCAACGCTGTGTTAGTGATGGGAACAACGTTTTTAGGCCACAATAAGCTCTTTGGTGCTATAATTACATGATTCTGGAATAGAAACATCTTTTTAAATGATTCAGGTAGGAAATAACTGCAAAGCTTTTTAAGTGAAAGAAACTATGTTTTCAGGCCACAAGAAGCTGTTTTGGGCTAAATTCACATGATTCTGACATTGAAATATCTTTATGAGAGATTCTGGTAGAAAATGACTGCAACGCTGTTAGTGATGGGAACAACGTTTTTAGGCCACAATAAGCTCTTTGGTGCTATATTTACATGATTCTGGAATAGAAACATCTTTTTACGAGATTCAGGTAGGACATTTCTGCAAAGCTGTTTAGTGATGAAAACCAGGTTTACACAATACAATAATCTGTCTGGGGCTAATTTTACATGATTCTGAGAAAGAAACTTCTTGTTAAATGATTCAGGTAGGAAATAACTGCAAAGCTTTTTAAGTGAAAGAAACTATGTTTTCAGGCCACAAGAAGCTGTTTGGGGCTAAATTCACACGATTCTGACATCGAAACATCTTTATGAGAGATTCTGGTAGAAAATGACTGCAACGCTGTGTTAGTGATGGGAACAACGTTTTTAGGCCACAATAAGCTCTTTGGTGCTATAATTACATGATTCTGGAATAGAAACATCTTTTTAAATGATTCAGGTAGGAAATAACTGCAAAGCTTTTTAAGTGAAAGAAACTATGTTTTCAGGCCACAAGAAGCTGTTTGGGGCTAAATTCACATGATTCTGACATCGAAACATCTTTATGAGAGATTCTGGTAGAAAATGACTGCAACGCTGTGTTAGTGATGGGAACAACGTTTTTAGGCCACAATAAGCTCTTTGGTGCTATATTTACATGATTCTGGAATAGAAACATCTTTTTACGAGATTCAGATAGGACATTTCTGCAATGCTGTTTAGTGATGAAAACCAGGTTTACACAATACAATAATCTGTTTGGGGCTAATTTTTACATGATTCTGAGAAAGAAACATCTTTATATGAGATTCAGGTAGAAAATGTCTGGAAAGCTTGTTTTAGTGAAGGGAACAACGTTTTTAGGCCACAATAAGCTCTTTGGTGCTATATTTACATAATTCTGGAATAGATACATAGAGATTCAGGAAGGAAATGACTGCAAAGCTTTTTAAGTGAAATGAACCATGTTTTCAGGCCACAAGAAGCTCTTTGGGGGCTAAATTCACAGGATTCTGACGTTAAAAAAATATCTTATTCAGGTAGAAAATGTCTGGAAAGCTTGTGTTAGTGATGGGAACAAGCTTTTAGGCCACACTAAGCTCTAAGGTGCTATAATTACATGATTCTGGAATAGAAACATCTTTTTAAATGATTCAGGTAGGAAATAACTGCAAAGCTTTTTAAGTGAAAGAAACTATGTTTTCAGGCCACAAGAAGCTGTTTGGGGCTAAATTCACATGATTCTGACATCGAAACATCTTTATGAGAGATTCTGGTAGAAAATGACTGCAACGCTGTGTTAGTGATGGGAACAACGTTTTTAGGCCACAATAAGCTCTTTGGTGCTATATTTACATGATTCTGGAATAGAAACATCTTTTTCCGAGATTCAGATAGGACATTTCTGCAAAGCTGTTTAGTGATGAAAACCAGGTTTACACAATACAATAATCTGTCTGGGGCTAATTTTACATGATTCAAAGAAAGAAACTTCTTGTTAAATTATTCAGGTAGGAAATAACTGCAAAGCTTTTTAAGTGAAAGAAACTATGTTTTCAGGCCACAAGAAGCTGTTTGGGGCTAATTTCACATGATTCTGACATCGAAACATCTTTATGAGAGATTCTGGTAGAAAATGACTGCAACGCTGTGTTAGTGATGGGAACAACGTTTTTAGGCCACAATAAGCTCTTTGGTGCTATATTTACATGATTCTGGAATAGAAACATCTTTTTACGAGATTCAGGTAGGACATTTCTGCAAAGCTGTTTAGTGATGATAACCAGGTTTACACAATACAATATATCTGTCTGGTGAAAATTTTACATGATTCTGAGAAAGAAACTTCTTGTTAAATGATTCAGGTAGGAAATAACTGCAAAGCTTTTTAAGTGAAAGAAACTATGTTTTCAGGCCACAAGAAGCTGTTTGGGGCTAAATTCACATGATTCTGACATCGAAACATCTTTATGAGAGATTCAGGTAGAAAATGTCTGGAAAGCTTGTGTTAGTGATGGGAACAACGTTTTTAGGCCACAATAAGCTCTTTGGTGCTATATTTACATGATTCTGGAATAGAAACATCTTTTTACGAGATTCAGATAGGACATTTCTGCAAAGCTGTTTAGTGATGAAAACCAGGTTTACACAATACAATAATCTGTCTGGGGCTAATTTTACATGATTCTGAGAAAGAAACTTCTTGTTAAATGATTCAGGTAGGAAATAACTGCAAAGCTTTTTAAGTGAAAGAAACTATGTTTTCAGTCCACAAGAAGCTGTTTGGGGCTAAATTCACACGATTCTGACATCGAAACATCTTTATGAGAGATTCTGGTAGAAAATGACTGCAACGCTGTGTTAGTGATGGGAACAACGTTTTTAGGCCACAATAAGCTCTTTGGTGCTATATTTACATGATTCTGGAATAGAAACATCTTTTTCCGAGATTCAGATAGGACATTTCTGCAAAGCTGTTTAGTGATGAAAACCAGGTTTACACAATACAATAATCTGTCTGGGGCTAATTTTACATGATTCAAAGAAAGAAACTTCTTGTTAAATGATTCAGGTAGGAAATAACTGCAAAGCTTTTTAAGTGAAAGAAACTATGTTTTCAGGCCACAAGAAGCTGTTTGGGGCTAAATTCACATGATTCTGACATCGAAACATCTTTATGAGAGATTCTGGTAGAAAATGACTGCAACGCTGTGTTAGTGATGGGAACAACGTTTTTAGGCCACAATAAGCTCTTTGGTGCTATATTTACATGATTCTGGAATAGAAACATCTTTTTACGAGATTCAGATAGGACATTTCTGCAAAGCTGTTTAGTGATGAAAACCAGGTTTACACAATACAATAATCTGTTTGGGGCTAATTTTTACATGATTCTGAGAAAGAAACATCTTTTTAAGAGATTCAGGTAGGAAATAACTGCAAAGCTTTTTAAGTGAAAGAAACTATGTTTTCAGGCCACAAGAAGCTCTTTGGGGGCTAAATTCACAGGATTCTGACGTTAAAAAAACATCTTATTCAGGTAGAAAATGTCTGGAAAGCTTGTGTTAGTGATGGGAACAACGCTTTTAGGCCACAATAAGCTCTTTGGTGCTATAATTACATGATTCTGGAATAGAAACATCTTTTTAAATGATTCAGGTAGGAAATAACTGCAAAGCTTTTTAAGTGAAAGAAACTATGTTTTCAGGCCACAAGAAGCTGTTTGGGGCTAAATTCACATGATTCTGACATCGAAACATCTTTATGAGAGATTCTGGTAGAAAATGACTGCAACGCTGTGTTAGTGATGGGAACAACGTTTTTAGGCCACAATAAGCTCTTTGGTGCTATATTTACATGATTCTGGAATAGAAACATCTTTTTCCGAGATTCAGATAGGACATTTCTGCAAAGCTGTTTAGTGATGAAAACCAGGTTTACACAATACAATAATCTGTCTGGGGCTAATTTTACATGATTCAGAGAAAGAAACTTCTTGTTAAATGATTCAGGTAGAAATAACTGCAAAGCTTTTTAAGTGAAAGAAACTATGTTTTCAGGCCACAAGAAGCTGTTTGGGGCTAAATTCACATGATTCTGACATCGAAACATCTTTATGAGAGATTCTGGTAGAAAATGACTGCAACGCTGTGTTAGTGATGGGAACAACGCTTTTAGGCCACAATAAGCTCTTTGGTGCTATATTTACATGATTCTGGAATAGAAACATCTTTTTAAATGATTCAGGTAGGAAATAACTGCAAAGCTTTTTAAGTGAAAGAAACTATGTTTTCAGGCCACAAGAAGCTGTTTGGGGCTAAATTCACATGATTCTGACATCGAAACATCTTTATGAGAGATTCTGGTAGAAAATGACTGCAACGCTGTGTTAGTGATGGGAACAACGTTTTTAGGCCACAATAAGCTCTTTGGTGCTATATTTACATGATTCTGGAATAGAAACATCTTTTTACGAGATTCAGGTAGGACATTTCTGCAAAGCTGTTTAGTGATGAAAACCAGGTTTACACAATACAATAATCTGTCTGGGTGTAATTTTACATGATTCTGAGAAAGAAACTTCTTGTTAAATGATTCAGGTAGGAAATAACTGCAAAGCTTTTTAAGTGAAAGAAACTATGTTTTCAGGCCACAAGAAGCTGTTTGGGGCTAAATTCACATGATTCTGACATCGAAACATCTTTATGAGAGATTCTGGTAGAAAATGACTGCAACGCTGTGTTAGTGATGGGAACAACGTTTTTAGGCCACAATAAGCTCTTTGGTGCTATATTTACATGATTCTGGAATAGAAACATCTTTTTACGAGATTCAGATAGGACATTTCTGCAAAGCTGTTTAGTGATGAAAACCAGGTTTACACAATACAATAATCTGTCTGGGGCTAATTTTACATGATTCTGAGAAAGAAACTTCTTGTTAAATGATTCAGGTAGGAAATAACTGCAAAGCTTTTTAAGTGAAAGAAACTATGTTTTCAGTCCACAAGAAGCTGTTTGGGGCTAAATTCACACGATTCTGACATCGAAACATCTTTATGAGAGATTCTGGTAGAAAATGACTGCAACGCTGTGTTAGTGATGGGAACAACGTTTTTAGGCCACAATAAGCTCTTTGGTGCTATATTTACATGATTCTGGAATAGAAACATCTTTTTACGAGATTCAGGTAGGACATTACTGCAAAGCTGTTTAGTGATGAAACCAGGTTTACACAATACAATAATCTGTTTGGGGCTAATTTTACATGATTCTGAGAAAGAAACTCTTTAAAGATTCAGGTAGAAAATAACTGCAAAGCTTTTTAGTGAAAGAACATGTTTTCAGGCCACAAGAAGCTCTTTGGGGCTAAATTCACATGATTCTGACATAGAAACATCTTTTAGAGATTCAGGTAGGAAAATGTCTGCAAAGCTGTGTTAGTGATGGAACAACGTTTTAGGCCACAATAAGCTCTTTGGTGCTATATTTACATGATTCTGGAATAGAAACATCTTTTAAATGATTCAGGTAGGAAATAACTGCAAAGCTTTTTAAGTGAAAGAAACTATGTTTTCAGGCCACAAGAAGCTGTTTGGGGCTAATTCACATGATTCTGACATCGAAACATCTTTATGAGAGATTCTGATAGAAAATGACTACAACGCTGTGTTAGTGATGGGAACAACGTTTTTAGGCCACAATAAGCTCTTTGGTGCTATATTTACATGATTCTGGAATAGAAACATCTTTTTAAATGATTCAGGAAGGAAATAACTGCAAAGCTTTTTAAGTGAAAGAAACTATGTTTTCAGGCCACAAGAAGCTGTTTGGGGCTAAATTCACATGATTCTGACATCGAAACATCTTTATGAGAGATTCTGGTAGAAAATGACTGCAAAGCTGTGTTAGTGATGGGAACAACGTTTTTAGGCCACAATAAGCTCTTTGGTGCTATATTTACATGATTCTGGAATAGAAACATCTTTTTACGAGATTCAGATAGGACATTTCTGCAAAGCTGTTTAGTGATGAAAACCAGGTTTACACAATACAATAATCTGTCTGGGGCTAATTTTACATGATTCTGAGAAAGAAACTTCTTGTTAAATGATTCAGGTAGGAAATAACTGCAAAGCTTTTTAAGTGAAAGAAACTATGTTTTCAGGCCACAAGAAGCTGTTTGGGGCTAAATTCACATGATTCTGACATCGAAACATCTTTATGAGAGATTCTGGTAGAAAATGACTGCAACGCTGTGTTAGTGATGGGAACAACGTTTTTAGGCCACAATAAGCTCTTTGGTGCTATAATTACATGATTCTGGAATAGAAACATCTTTTTAAATGATTCAGGTAGGAAATAACTGCAAAGCTTTTTAAGTGAAAGAAACTATGTTTTCAGGCCACAAGAAGCTGTTTGGGGCTAAATTCACATGATTCTGACATCGAAACATCTTTATGAGAGATTCTGGTAGAAAATGACTGCAACGCTGTGTTAGTGATGGGAACAACGTTTTTAGGCCACAATAAGCTCTTTGGTGCTATATTTACATGATTCTGGAATAGAAACATCTTTTTACGAGATTCAGATAGGACATTTCTGCAATGCTGTTTAGTGATGAAAACCAGGTTTACACAATACAATAATCTGTTTGGGGCTAATTTTTACATGATTCTGAGAAAGAAACATCTTTATATGAGATTCAGGTAGAAAATGTCTGGAAAGCTTGTTTTAGTGAAGGGAACAACGTTTTTAGGCCACAATAAGCTCTTTGGTGCTATATTTACATAATTCTGGAATAGATACATAGAGATTCAGGAAGGAAATGACTGCAAAGCTTTTTAAGTGAAATGAACCATGTTTTCAGGCCACAAGAAGCTCTTTGGGGGCTAAATTCACAGGATTCTGACGTTAAAAAAATATCTTATTCAGGTAGAAAATGTCTGGAAAGCTTGTGTTAGTGATGGGAACAAGCTTTTAGGCCACACTAAGCTCTAAGGTGCTATAATTACATGATTCTGGAATAGAAACATCTTTTTAAATGATTCAGGTAGGAAATAACTGCAAAGCTTTTTAAGTGAAAGAAACTATGTTTTCAGGCCACAAGAAGCTGTTTGGGGCTAAATTCACATGATTCTGACATCGAAACATCTTTATGAGAGATTCTGGTAGAAAATGACTGCAACGCTGTGTTAGTGATGGGAACAACGTTTTTAGGCCACAATAAGCTCTTTGGTGCTATATTTACATGATTCTGGAATAGAAACATCTTTTTCCGAGATTCAGATAGGACATTTCTGCAAAGCTGTTTAGTGATGAAAACCAGGTTTACACAATACAATAATCTGTCTGGGGCTAATTTTACATGATTCAGAGAAAGAAACTTCTTGTTAAATGATTCAGGTAGGAAATAACTGCAAAGCTTTTTAAGTGAAAGAAACTATGTTTTCAGGCCACAAGAAGCTGTTTGGGGCTAAATTCACATGATTCTGACATCGAAACATCTTTATGAGAGATTCTGGTAGAAAATGACTGCAACGCTGTGTTAGTGATGGGAACAACGTTTTTAGGCCACAATAAGCTCTTTGGTGCTATAATTACATGAATCTGGAATAGAAACATCTTTTTACGAGATTCAGGTAGGACATTTCTGCAAAGCTGTTTAGTGATGATAACAGGTTTACACAATACAATAATCTGTCTGGGTGCAAATTTTACATGATTCTGAGAAAGAAACTTCTTGTTAAATGATTCAGGTAGGAAATAACTGCAAAGCTTTTTAAGTGAAAGAAACTATGTTTTCAGGCCACAAGAAGCTGTTTGGGGCTAAATTCACATGATTCTGACATCGAAACATCTTTATGAGAGATCTGGTAGAAAATGTCTGGAAAGCTGTGTTAGTGATGGGAACAACGTTTTTAGGCCACAATAAGCTCTTTGGTGCTATATTTACATGATTCTGGAATAGAAACATCTTTTTACGAGATTCAGATAGGACATTTCTGCAAAGCTGTTTAGTGATGAAAACCAGGTTTACACAATACAATAATCTGTCTGGGGCTAATTTTACATGATTCTGAGAAAGAAACTTCTTGTTAAATGATTCAGGTAGGAAATAACTGCAAAGCTTTTTAAGTGAAAGAAACTATGTTTTCAGGCCACAAGAAGCTGTTTGGGGCTAAATTCACACGATTCTGACATCGAAACATCTTTATGAGAGATTCTGGTAGAAAATGACTGCAACGCCGTGTTAGTGATGGGAACAACGCTTTTAGGCAACAATAAGCTCTTTGGTGCTATAATTACATGAATCTGGAATAGAAACATCTTTTTACGAGATTCAGATAGGACATTTCTGCAAAGCTGTTTAGTGATGAAAACCAGGTTTACACAATACAATAATCTGTCTGGGGCTAATTTTACATGATTCTGAGAAAGAAACTTCTTGTTAAATGATTCAGGTAGGAAATAACTGCAAAGCTTTTTAAGTGAAAGAAACTATGTTTTCAGGCCACAAGAAGCTGTTTGGGGCTAAATTCACATGATTCTGACATCGAAACATCTTTATGAGAGATTCTGGTAGAAAATGACTGCAAGCTTGTGTTAGTGATGGGAACAACGTTTTTAGGCCACAATAAGCTCTTTGGTGCTATATTTACATGATTCTGGAATAGAAACATCTTTTTACGAGATTCAGATAGGACATTTCTGCAAAGCTGTTTAGTGATGAAACCAGGTTTACACAATACAATAATCTGTTTGGGGCTAATTTTTACATGATTCTGAGAAAGAAACATCTTTATATGAGATTCAGGTAGAAAATAACTGCAAAGCTTTTTAAGTGAAATGAACCATGTTTTCAGGCCACAAGAAGCTCTTTGGGGGCTAAATTCACAGGATTCTGACGTTAAAAAAACATCTTATTCAGGTAGAAAATGTCTGGAAAGCTTGTGTTAGTGATGGGAACAACGCTTTTAGGCCACAATAAGCTCTTTGGTGCTATAATTACATGATTCTGGAATAGAAACATCTTTTTAAATGATTCAGGTAGGAAATAACTGCAAAGCTTTTTAAGTGAAAGAAACTATGTTTTCAGGCCACAAGAAGCTGTTTGGGGCTAAATTCACATGATTCTGACATCGAAACATCTTTATGAGAGATTCTGGTAGAAAATGACTGCAAGCTGTGTTAGTGATGGGAACAACGTTTTTAGGCCACAATAAGCTCTTTGGTGCTATATTTACATGATTCTGGAATAGAAACATCTTTTTACGAGATTCAGATAGGACATTTCTGCAAAGCTGTTTAGTGATGAAAACCAGGTTTACACAATACAATAATCTGTCTGGGGCTAATTTTACATGATTCAAAGAAAGAAACTTCTTGTTAAATGATTCAGGTAAGAAATAACTGCAAAGCTTTTTAAGTGAAAGAAACTATGTTTTCAGGCCACAAGTAGCTGTTTGGGGCTAATTTTACATGATTCTTACATCGAAACATCTTTATGACAGATTCTGGTGGAAAATGACTGCAACGCTGTGTTAGTGATGGGAACAACGCTTTTAGGCCACAATAAGCTCTTTGGTGCTATTTTTACATGATTCTGGAATAGAAACATCTTTTTAAATGATTCAGGTAGGAAATAACTGCAAAGCTTTTTAAGTGAAAGAAACTATGTTTTCAGGCCACAAGAAGCTGTTTGGGGCTAAATTCACATGATTCTGACATCGAAACATCTTTATGAGAGATTCTGGTAGAAAATGACTGCAACGCTGTGTTAGTGATGGGAACAACGTTTTTTGGCCACAATAAGCTCTTTGGTGCTATAATTACATGATTCTGGAATAGAAACATCTTTTTACGAGATTCAGGTAGGACATTTCTGCAAAGCTGTTTAGTGATGATAACCAGGTTTACACAATACAATATATCTGTCTGGTGAAAATTTTACATGATTCTGAGAAAGAAACTTCTTGTTAAATGATTCAGGTAGGAAATAACTGCAAAGCTTTTTAAGTGAAAGAAACTATGTTTTCAGGCCACAAGAAGCTGTTTGGGGCTAAATTCACATGATTCTGACATCGAAACATCTTTATGAGAGCTTCTGGTAGAAAATGTCTGGAAAGCTTGTGTTAGTGATGGGAACAACGTTTTTAGGCCACAATAAGCTCTTTGGTGCTATATTTACATGATTCTGGAATAGAAACATCTTTTTACGAGATTCAGATAGGACATTTCTGCAAAGCTGTTTAGTGATGAAAACCAGGTTTACACAATACAATAATCTGTCTGGGGCTAATTTTACATGATTCTGAGAAAGAAACTCTTGTTAAATGATTCAGGTAGGAAATAACTGCAAAGCTTTTTAAGTGAAAGAAACTATGTTTTCAGGCCACAAGAAGCTGTTTGGGGCTAAATTCACATGATTCTGACATCGAAACATCTTTATGAGAGATTCTGGTAGAAAATGACTGCAACGCTGTGTTAGTGATGGGAACAACGTTTTTAGGCCACAATAAGCTCTTTGGTGCTATATTTACATGATTCTGGAATAGAAACATCTTTTTCCGAGATTCAGATAGGACATTTCTGCAAAGCTGTTTAGTGATGAAAACCAGGTTTACACAATACAATAATCTGTCTGGGGCTAATTTTACATGATTCAAAGAAAGAAACTTCTTGTTAAATGATTCAGGTAAGAAATAACTGCAAAGCTTTTTAAGTGAAAGAAACTATGTTTTCAGGCCACAAGAAGCTGTTTGGGGCTAAATTCACATGATTCTGACATCGAAACATCTTTATGAGAGATTCTGGTAGAAAATGACTGCAACGCTGTGTTAGTGATGGGAACAACGTTTTTAGGCCACAATAAGCTCTTTGGTGCTATATTTACATGATTCTGGAATAGAAACATCTTTTTACGAGATTCAGATAGGACATTTCTGCAAAGCTGTTTAGTGATGAAAACCAGGTTTACACAATACAATAATCTGTTTGGGGCTAATTTTTACATGATTCTGAGAAAGAAACATCTTTATATGATTCAGGTAGAAATAACTGCAAAGCTTTTTAAGTGAAAGAACATGTTTTCAGGCCACAAGAAGCTCTTTGGGGGCTAAATTCACATGATTCTGACGAAAAAACATCTTATTCAGGTAGAAAATGTCTGGAAAGCTTGTGTTAGTGATGGGAACGACGTTTATAGGCCACAATAAGCTCTTTGGTGCTATATTTACATGATTCTGGAAAAGAAACATCTTTTTAAATGTTTCAGGTAGGAAATAACTGCAAAGCTTTTTAAGTGAAAGAAACTATGTTTTCAGGCCACAAGAAGCTGTTTGGGGCTAAATTCACATGATTCTGACATCGAAACATCTTTATGAGAGATTCTGGTAGAAAATGACTGCAACGCTGTGTTAGTGATGGGAACAACGTTTTTAGGCCACAATAAGCTCTTTGGTGCTATAATTTACATGATTCTGGAATAGAAACATCTTTTTAAATGATTCAGGTAGGAAATAACTGCAAAGCTTTTTAAGTGAAAGAAACTATGTTTTCAGGCCACAAGAAGCTGTTTGGGGCTAAATTCACATGATTCTGACATCGAAACATCTTTATGAGAGATTCTGGTAGAAAATGACTGCAACGCTGTGTTAGTGATGGGAACAACGTTTTTAGGCCACAATAAGCTCTTTGGTGCTATATTTACATGATTCTGGAATAGAAACATCTTTTTACGAGATTCAGATAGGACATTTCTGCAAAGCTGTTTAGTGATGAAAACCAGGTTTACACAATACAATAATCTGTCTGGGGCTAATTTTACATGATTCTGAGAAAGAAACTTCTTGTTAAATGATTCAGGTAGGAAATAACTGCAAAGCTTTTTAAGTGAAAGAAACTATGTTTTCAGGCCACAAGAAGCTGTTTGGGGCTAAATTCACATGATTCTGACATCGAAACATCTTTATGAGAGATTCTGGTAGAAAATGACTGCAACGCTGTGTTAGTGATGGGAACAACGTTTTTAGGCCACAATAAGCTCTTTGGTGCTATAATTACATGATTCTGGAATAGAAACATCTTTTTAAATGATTCAGGTAGGAAATAACTGCAAAGCTTTTTAAGTGAAAGAAACTATGTTTTCAGGCCACAAGAAGCTGTTTGGGGCTAAATTCACATGATTCTGACATCGAAACATCTTTATGAGAGATTCTGGTAGAAAATGACTGCAACGCTGTGTTAGTGATGGGAACAACGTTTTTAGGCCACAATAAGCTCTTTGGTGCTATATTTACATGATTCTGGAATAGAAACATCTTTTTACGAGATTCAGATAGGACATTTCTGCAAAGCTGTTTAGTGATGAAAACCAGGTTTACACAATACAATAATCTGTCTGGGGCTAATTTTACATGATTCTGAGAAAGAAACTTCTTGTTAAATGATTCAGGTAGGAAATAACTGCAAAGCTTTTTAAGTGAAAGAAACTATGTTTTCAGTCCACAAGAAGCTGTTTGGGGCTAAATTCACACGATTCTGACATCGAAACATCTTTATGAGAGATTCTGGTAGAAAATGACTGCAACGCTGTGTTAGTGATGGGAACAACGTTTTTAGGCCACAATAAGCTCTTTGGTGCTATATTTACATGATTCTGGAATAGAAACATCTTTTTACGAGATTCAGATAGGACATTTCTGCAAAGCTGTTTAGTGATGAAAACCAGGTTTACACAATACAATAATCTGTTTGGGGCTAATTTTACATGATTCTGAGAAAGAAATCTTTATATGAGATTCAGGTAGAAAATGACTGCAAAGCTTTTTAAGTGAAATGAACCATGTTTTCAGGCCACAAGAAGCTCTTTGGGGGCTAAATTCACAGGATTCTGACGTTAAAAAACATCTTATTCAGGTAGAAAATGTCTGGAAAGCTTGTGTTAGTGATGGGAACGACGCTTGTAGGCCACAATAAGCTCTTTGGTGCTATAATTACATGATTCTGGAATAGAAACATCTTTTTAAATGATTCAGGTAGGAAATAACTGCAAAGCTTTTTAAGTGAAAGAAACTATGTTTTCAGGCCACAAGAAGCTGTTTGGGGCTAAATTCACATGATTCTGACATCGAAACATCTTTATGAGAGATTCTGGTAGAAAATGACTGCAACGCTGTGTTAGTGATGGGAACAACGTTTTTAGGCCACAATAAGCACTATTGTGCTATATTTACATGATTCTGGAATAGAAACATCTTTTTACGAGATTCAGGTAGGACATTTCTGCAAAGCTGTTTAGTGATGAAAACCAGGTTTACACAATACAATAATCTGTCTGGGGCTAATTTTACATGATTCTGAGAAAGAAACTTCTTGTTAAATGATTCAGGTAGGAAATAACTGCAAAGCTTTTTAAGTGAAAGAAACTATGTTTTCAGTCCACAAGAAGCTGTTTGGGGCTAAATTCACACGATTCTGACATCGAAACATCTTTATGAGAGATTCTGGTAGAAAATGACTGCAACGCTGTGTTAGTGATGGGAACAACGTTTTTAGGCCACAATAAGCACTATTGTGCTATATTTACATGATTCTGGAATAGAAACATCTTTTTACGAGATTCAGGTAGGACATTTCTGCAAAGCTGTTTAGTGATGAAAACCAGGTTTACACAATACAATAATCTGTCTGGGGCTAATTTTACATGATTCTGAGAAAGAAACTTCTTGTTAAATGATTCAGGTAGGAAATAACTGCAAAGCTTTTTAAGTGAAAGAAACTATGTTTTCAGTCCACAAGAAGCTGTTTGGGGCTAAATTCACACGATTCTGACATCGAAACATCTTTATGAGAGATTCTGGTAGAAAATGACTGCAACGCTGTGTTAGTGATGGGAACAACGTTTTTAGGCCACATGATTCTGACATCGAAACATCTTTATGAGAGATTCTGGTAGAAAATGTCTGGAAAGCTTGTGTTAGTGATGGGAACAACGTTTTTAGGCCACAATAAGCTCTTTGGTGCTATATTTACATGATTCTGGAATAGAAACATCTTTTTACGAGATTCAGATAGGACATTTCTGCAAAGCTGTTTAGTGATGAAAACCAGGTTTACACAATACAATAATCTGTCTGGGGCTAATTTTACATGATTCAAAGAAAGAAACTTCTTGTTAAATGATTCAGGTAAGAAATAACTGCAAAGCTTTTTAAGTGAAAGAAACTATGTTTTCAGGCCACAAGTAGCTGTTTGGGGCTAATTTTACATGATTCTTACATCGAAACATCTTTATGACAGATTCTGGTGGAAAATGACTGCAACGCTGTGTTAGTGATGGGAACAACGCTTTTAGGCCACAATAAGCTCTTTGGTGCTATTTTTACATGATTCTGGAATAGAAACATCTTTTTAAATGATTCAGGTAGGACATAACTGCAAAGCTTTTTAAGTGAAAGAAACTATGTTTTCAGGCCACAAGAAGCTGTTTGGGGCTAAATTCACATGATTCTGACATCGAAACATCTTTATGAGAGATTCTGGTAGAAAATGACTGCAACGCTGTGTTGGTGATGGGAACAACGTTTTTAGGCCACAATAAGCTCTTTGGTGCTATAATTACATGATTCTGGAATAGAAACATCTTTTTACGAGATTCAGGTAGGACATTTCTGCAAAGCTGTTTAGTGATGAAAACCAGGTTTACACAATACAATAATCTGTCTGGGGCTAATTTTACATGATTCTGAGAAAGAAACTTCTTGTTAAATGATTCAGGTAGGAAATAACTGCAAAGCTTTTTAAGTGAAAGAAACTATGTTTTCAGTCCACAAGAAGCTGTTTGGGGCTAAATTCACACGATTCTGACATCGAAACATCTTTATGAGAGATTCTGGTAGAAAATGACTGCAACGCTGTGTTAGTGATGGGAACAACGTTTTTTGGCCACAATAAGCTCTTTGGTGCTATAATTACATGATTCTGGAATAGAAACATCTTTTTACGAGATTCAGGTAGGACATTTCTGCAAAGCTGTTTAGTGATGATAACCAGGTTTACACAATACAATATATCTGTCTGGTGAAAATTTTACATGATTCTGAGAAAGAAACTTCTTGTTAAATGATTCAGGTAGGAAATAACTGCAAAGCTTTTTAAGTGAAAGAAACTATGTTTTCAGGCCACAAGAAGCTGTTTGGGGCTAAATTCACATGATTCTGACATCGAAACATCTTTATGAGAGCTTCTGGTAGAAAATGTCTGGAAAGCTTGTGTTAGTGATGGGAACAACGTTTTTAGGCCACAATAAGCTCTTTGGTGCTATATTTACATGATTCTGGAATAGAAACATCTTTTTACGAGATTCAGATAGGACATTTCTGCAAAGCTGTTTAGTGATGAAAACCAGGTTTACACAATACAATAATCTGTCTGGGGCTAATTTTACATGATTCTGAGAAAGAAACTCCTTGTTAAATGATTCAGGTAGGAAATAACTGCAAAGCTTTTTAAGTGAAAGAAACTATGGTTTCAGTCCACAAGAAGCTGTTTGGGGCTAAATTCACACGATTCTGACATCGAAACATCTTTATGAGAGATTCTGGTAGAAAATGACTGCAACGCTGTGTTAGTGATGGGAACAACGTTTTTAGGCCACAATAAGCTCTTTGGTGCTATATTTACATGATTCTTGAATAGAAACATCTTTTTCCGAGATTCAGATAGGACATTTCTGCAAAGCTGTTTAGTGATGAAAACCAGGTTTACACAATACAATAATCTGTCTGGGGCTAATTTTACATGATTCAGAGAAAGAAACTTCTTGTTAAATGATTCAGGTAAGAAATAACTGCAAAGCTTTTTAAGTGAAAGAAACTATGTTTTCAGGCCACAAGAAGCTCTTTGGGGGCTAAATTCACAGGATTCTGACATCGAAACATCTTTATGAGAGATTCTGGTAGAAAATGACTGCAACGCTGTGTTAGTGATGGGAACAACGTTTTTAGGCCACAATAAGCTCTTTGGTGCTATATTTACATGATTCTGGAATAGAAACATCTTTTTACGAGATTCAGATAGGACATTTCTGCAATGCTGTTTAGTGATGAAAACCAGGTTTACACAATACAATAATCTGTTTGGGGCTAATTTTTACATGATTCTGAGAAAGAAACATCTTTATATGAGATTCAGGTAGAAAATGTCTGGAAAGTTTGTGTTAGTGATGGGAACAACGTTTTTAGGCCACAATAAGCTCTTTGGTGCTATATTTACATGATTCTGGAATAGAAACATCTTTTTACGAGATTCAGATAGGACATTTCTGCAAAGCTGTTTAGTGATGAAAACCAGGTTTACACAATACAATAATCTGTTTGGGGCTAATTTTACATGATTCTGAGAAAGAAACTTCTTGTTAAATGATTCAGGTAAGAAATAACTGCAAAGCTTTTTAAGTGAAAGAAACTATGTTTTCAGGCAACAAGAAGCTGTTTGGGGCTAAATTCACATGATTCTGACATCGAAACATCTTTATGAGAGATTCTGGTAGAAAATGACTGCAACGCTGTGTTAGTGATGGGAATAACGTTTTTAGGCCACAATAAGCTCTTTGGTGCTATAATTACATGATTCTGGAATAGAAACATCTTTTTAAATGATTCAGGTAGGAAATAACTGCAAAGCTTTTTAAGTGAAAGAAACTATGTTTTCAGGCCACAAGAAGCTGTTTGGGGCTAAATTCACATGATTCTGACATCGAAACATCTTTATGAGAGATTCTGGTAGAAAATGACTGCAACGCTGTGTTAGTGATGGGAACAACGTTTTTAGGCCACAATAAGCTCTTTGGTGCTATATTTACATGATTCTGGAATAGAAACATCTTTTTACGAGATTCAGGTAGGACATTTCTGCAAAGCTGTTTAGTGATGAAAACCAGGTTTACACAATACAATAATCTGTCTGGGGCTAATTTTACATGATTCTGAGAAAGAAACTTCTTGTTAAATGATTCAGGTAGGAAATAACTGCAAAGCTTTTTAAGTGAAAGAAACTATGTTTTCAGTCCACAAGAAGCTGTTTGGGGCTAAATTCACACGATTCTGACATCGAAACATCTTTATGAGAGATTCTGGTAGAAAATGACTGCAACGCTGTGTTAGTGATGGGAACAACGTTTTTTGGCCACAATAAGCTCTTTGGTGCTATAATTACATGATTCTGGAATAGAAACATCTTTTTACGAGATTCAGGTAGGACATTTCTGCAAAGCTGTTTAGTGATGATAACCAGGTTTACACAATACAATAATCTGTCTGGGGCAAAATTTTACATGATTCTGAGAAAGAAACTTCTTGTTAAATGATTCAGGTAGGAAATAACTGCAAAGCTTTTTAAGTGAAAGAAACTATGTTTTCAGGCCACAAGAAGCTGTTTGGGGCTAAGTTCACATGATTCTGACATCGAAACATCTTTATGAGAGCTTCTGGTAGAAAATGTCTGGAAAGCTTGTGTTAGTGATGGGAACAACGTTTTTAGGCCACAATAAGCTCTTTGGTGCTATATTTACATGATTCTGGAATAGAAACATCTTTTTACGAGATTCAGATAGGACATTTCTGCAAAGCTGTTTAGTGATGAAAACCAGGTTTACACAATACAATAATCTGTCTGGGGCTAATTTTACATGATTCTGAGAAAGAAACTTCTTGTTAAATGATTCAGGTAGGAAATAACTGCAAAGCTTTTTAAGTGAAAGAAACTATGTTTTCAGTCCACAAGAAGCTGTTTGGGGCTAAATTCACACGATTCTGACATCGAAACATCTTTATGAGAGATTCTGGTAGAAAATGACTGCAACGCTGTGTTAGTGATGGGAACAACGTTTTTAGGCCACAATAAGCTCTTTGGTGCTATATTTACATGATTCTGGAATAGAAACATCTTTTTCCGAGATTCAGATAGGACATTTCTGCAAAGCTGTTTAGTGATGAAAACCAGGTTTACACAATACAATAATCTGTTTGGGGCTAATTTTTACATGATTCTGAGAAAGAAATCTTTATATGAGATTCAGGTAGAAAATAACTGCAAAGCTTTTTAAGTGAAATGAACCATGTTTTCAGGCCACAAGAAGCTCTTTGGGGGCTAAATTCACAGGATTCTGACGTTAAAAAAACATCTTATTCAGGTAGAAAATGTCTGGAAAGCTTGTGTTAGTGATGGGAACAACGCTTTTAGGCCACAATAAGCTCTTTGGTGCTATAATTACATGATTCTGGAATAGAAACATCTTTTTAAATGATTCAGGTAGGAAATAACTGCAAAGCTTTTTAAGTGAAAGAAACTATGTTTTCAGGCCACAAGAAGCTGTTTGGGGCTAAATTCACATGATTCTGACATCGAAACATCTTTATGAGAGATTCTGGTAGAAAATGACTGCAACGCTGTGTTAGTGATGGGAACAACGTTTTTAGGCCACAATAAGCACTATTGTGCTATATTTACATGATTCTGGAATAGAAACATCTTTTTACGAGATTCAGGTAGGACATTTCTGCAAAGCTGTTTAGTGATGAAAACCAGGTTTACACAATACAATAATCTGTCTGGGGCTAATTTTACATGATTCTGAGAAAGAAACTTCTTGTTAAATGATTCAGGTAGGAAATAACTGCAAAGCTTTTTAAGTGAAAGAAACTATGTTTTCAGGCCACAAGAAGCTGTTTGGGGCTAAATTCACACGATTCTGACATCGAAACATCTTTATGAGAGATTCTGGTAGAAAATGACTGCAACGCTGTGTTAGTGATGGGAACAACGTTTTTAGGCCACAATAAGCTCTTTGGTGCTATATTTACATGATTCTGGAATAGAAACATCTTTTTACGAGATTCAGGTAGGACATTTCTGCAAAGCTGTTTAGTGATGAAAACCAGGTTTACACAATACAATAATCTGTCTGGGGCTAATTTTACATGATTCTGAGAAAGAAACTTCTTGTTAAATGATTCAGGTAGGAAATAACTGCAAAGCTTTTTAAGTGAAAGAAACTATGTTTTCAGTCCACAAGAAGCTGTTTGGGGCTAAATTCACACGATTCTGACATCGAAACATCTTTATGAGAGATTCTGGTAGAAAATGACTGCAACGCTGTGTTAGTGATGGGAACAACGTTTTTAGGCCACATGATTCTGACATCGAAACATCTTTATGAGAGATTCTGGTAGAAAATGTCTGGAAAGCTTGTGTTAGTGATGGGAACAACGTTTTTAGGCCACAATAAGCTCTTTGGTGCTATATTTACATGATTCTGGAATAGAAACATCTTTTTACGAGATTCAGATAGGACATTTCTGCAAAGCTGTTTAGTGATGAAAACCAGGTTTACACAATACAATAATCTGTCTGGGGCTAATTTTACATGATTCTGAGAAAGAAACTTCTTGTTAAATGATTCAGGTAAGAAATAACTGCAAAGCTTTTTAAGTGAAAGAAACTATGTTTTCAGGCCACAAGAAGCTGTTTGGGGCTAAATTCACATGATTCTGACATCGAAACATCTTTATGACAGATTCTGGTGGAAAATGACTGCAACGCTGTGTTAGTGATGGGAACAACGCTTTTAGGCCACAATAAGCTCTTTGGTGCTATATTTACATGATTCTGGAATAGAAACATCTTTTTAAATGATTCAGGTAGGACATAACTGCAAAGCTTTTTAAGTGAAAGAAACTATGTTTTCAGGCCACAAGAAGCTGTTTGGGGCTAAATTCACATGATTCTGACATCGAAACATCTTTATGAGAGATTCTGGTAGAAAATGACTGCAAAGCTGTGTTAGTGATGGGAACAACGTTTTTAGGCCACAATAAGCTCTTTGGTGCTATATTTACATGATTCTGGAATAGAAACATCTTTTTACGAGATTCAGGTAGGACATTTCTGCAAAGCTGTTTAGTGATGAAAACCAGGTTTACACAATACAATAATCTGTCTGGGGCTAATTTTACATGATTCTGAGAAAGAAACTTCTTGTTAAATGATTCAGGTAGGAAATAACTGCAAAGCTTTTTAAGTGAAAGAAACTATGTTTTCAGTCCACAAGAAGCTGTTTGGGGCTAAATTCACACGATTCTGACATCGAAACATCTTTATGAGAGATTCTGGTAGAAAATGACTGCAACGCTGTGTTAGTGATGGGAACAACGTTTTTTGGCCACAATAAGCTCTTTGGTGCTATAATTACATGATTCTGGAATAGAAACATCTTTTTACGAGATTCAGGTAGGACATTTCTGCAAAGCTGTTTAGTGATGATAACCAGGTTTACACAATACAATATATCTGTCTGGTGAAAATTTTACATGATTCTGAGAAAGAAACTTCTTGTTAAATGATTCAGGTAGGAAATAACTGCAAAGCTTTTTAAGTGAAAGAAACTATGTTTTCAGGCCACAAGAAGCTGTTTGGGGCTAAATTCACATGATTCTGACATCGAAACATCTTTATGAGAGCTTCTGGTAGAAAATGTCTGGAAAGCTGTGTTAGTGATGGGAACAACGTTTTTAGGCCACAATAAGCTCTTTGGTGCTATATTTACATGATTCTGGAATAGAAACATCTTTTTACGAGATTCAGATAGGACATTTCTGCAAAGCTGTTTAGTGATGAAAACCAGGTTTACACAATACAATAATCTGTCTGGGGCTAATTTTACATGATTCTGGAATAGAAACATCTTTTTAAATGATTCAGGAAGGAAATAACTGCAAAGCTTTTTAAGTGAAAGAAACTATGTTTTCAGGCCACAAGAAGCTGTTTGGGGCTAAATTCACACGATTCTGACATCGAAACATCTTTATGAGAGATTCTGGTAGAAAATGACTGCAACGCTGTGTTAGTGATGGGAACAACGTTTTTAGGCCACAATAAGCTCTTTGGTGCTATATTTACATGATTCTGGAATAGAAACATCTTTTTCCGAGATTCAGATAGGACATTTCTGCAAAGCTGTTTAGTGATGAAAACCAGGTTTACACAATACAATAATCTGTCTGGGGCTAATTTTACATGATTCAAAGAAAGAAACTTCTTGTTAAATGATTCAGGTAAGAAATAACTGCAAAGCTTTTTAAGTGAAAGAAACTATGTTTTCAGGCCACAAGAAGCTGTTTGGGGGCTAAATTCACAGGATTCTGACATCGAAACATCTTTATGAGAGATTCTGGTAGAAAATGACTGCAACGCTGTGTTAGTGATGGGAACAACGTTTTTAGGCCACAATAAGCTCTTTGGTGCTATATTTACATGATTCTGGAATAGAAACATCTTTTTACGAGATTCAGATAGGACATTTCTGCAATGCTGTTTAGTGATGAAAACCAGGTTTACACAATACAATAATCTGTTTGGGGCTAATTTTTACATGATTCTGAGAAAGAAACATCTTTATATGAGATTCAGGTAGAAAATGTCTGGAAAGCTTGTGTTAGTGATGGGAACAACGTTTTTAGGCCACAATAAGCTCTTTGGTGCTATATTTACATGATTCTGGAATAGAAACATCTTTTTACGAGATTCAGATAGGACATTTCTGCAAAGCTGTTTAGTGATGAAAACCAGGTTTACACAATACAATAATCTGTTTGGGGCTAATTTTACATGATTCTGAGAAAGAAACTTCTTGTTAAATGATTCAGGTAAGAAATAACTGCAAAGCTTTTTAAGTGAAAGAAACTATGTTTTCAGGCCACAAGAAGCTGTTTGGGGCTAAATTCACATGATTCTGACATCGAAACATCTTTATGAGAGATTCTGGTAGAAAATGACTGCAACGCTGTGTTAGTGATGGGAACAACGTTTTTAGGCCACAATAAGCTCTTTGGTGCTATAATTACATGATTCTGGAATAGAAACATCTTTTTAAATGATTCAGGTAGGAAATAACTGCAAAGCTTTTTAAGTGAAAGAAACTATGTTTTCAGGCCACAAGAAGCTGTTTGGGGCTAAATTCACATGATTCTGACATCGAAACATCTTTATGAGAGATTCTGGTAGAAAATGACTGCAACGCTGTGTTAGTGATGGGAACAACGTTTTAGGCCACAATAAGCTCTTTGGTGCTATATTACATGATTCTGGAATAGAAACATCTTTTACGAGATTCAGGTAGGAATCTGCAAAGCTGTTTAGTGATGAAAACCATTTACACATAATAATCTGTTTGGGGCTAATTTTACATGATTCTGAGAAAGAAACATCTTTATGATTCAGGTAGAAAATGTCTGAAATGTGTTAGTGATGGGAACAACGTTTTAGGCCACAATAAGCTCTTTGGTGCTATATTACATGATTCTGGAATAGAAACATCTTTTACGAGATTCAGTAGGACATTTCTGCAAAGCTGTTTAGTGATGAAACCGGTTTACACAATACAATAATCTGTTTGGGGCTAATTTTTACATGATTCTGAGAAAGAAACTCTGTTAAATGATTCAGGTAGGAAATAACTGCAAGCTTTTTAAGGAAAAAAACTATTTCAGGCCACAGAAGCTGTTTGGGCTAAATTACATGATTCTGACATCGAACATCTTTATGAGAGATTCTGGTAGAAATGACTGCAACGCTGTTTAGTGATGGGAACAACGTTTTTAGGCCACAATAAGCTCTTTGGTGCTATATTACATGATTCTGGAATAGAAACATCTTTTTACGAGATTCAGGTAGGACATTTCTGCAAAGCTGTTTAGTGATGAAAACCAGGTTTACACAATACAATAATCTGTCTGGGGCTAATTTTACATGATTCTGAGAAAGAAACTTCTTGTTAAATCATTCAGGTAGGAAATAACTGCAAAGCTTTTTAAGTGAAAGAAACTATGTTTTCAGGCCACAAGAAGCTGTTTGGTGCTATATTTACATGATTCTGGAATAGAAACATCTTTTTACGAGATTCAGATAGAACATTTCTGCAAAGCTGTTTAGTGATGAAAACCAGGTTTACACAATACAATAATCTGTTTGGGGCTAATTTTTACATGATTCTGAGAAAGAAACATCTTTATATGAGATTCATGTAGAAAATGTCTGGAAAGCTTGTGTTAGTGATGGGAACAACGCTTTTAGGCCACAATAAGCTCTTTGGTGCTATAATTACATGATTCTGGAATAGAAACATCTTTTTAAATGATTCAGGAAGGAAATAACTGCAAAGCTTTTTAAGTGAAAGAAACTATGTTTTCAGGCCACAAGAAGCTGTTTGGGGCTAAATTCACATGATTCTGACATCGAAACATCTTTATGAGAGATTCTGGTAGAAAATGACTGCAATGCTGTGTTAGTGATGGGAACAACGTTTTTAGGCCACAATAAGCTCTTTGGTGCTATATTTACATGATTCTGGAATAGAAACATCTTTTTACGAGATTCAGATAGGACATTTCTGCAAAGCTGTTTAGTGATTAAAACTAGGTTTACACAATACAGTAATCTGTTTAGGGCTAATTTTTACATGATTCTGAGAAAGAAACATCTTTATATGAGATTCAGGTAGAAAATGTCTGGAAAGCTTGTGTTAGTGATGGGAACAACGCTTTTAGGCCACAATAAGCTCTTTGGTGCTATAATTACATGATTCTGGTATAGAAACATCTTTTTAAATGATTCAGGTAGGAAATAACTGCAAAGCTTTTTAAGTGAAAGAAACTATGTTTTCAGGCCACAAGAAGCTGTTTGGGGCTAAATTCACATGATTCTGACATCGAAACATCTTTATGAGAGATTCTGGTAGAAAATGACTGCAACGCTGTGTTAGTGATGGGAACAACGTTTTTAGGCCACAATAAGCACTATTGTGCTATATTTACATGATTCTGGAATAGAAACATCTTTTTACGAGATTCAGGTAGGACATTTCTGCAAAGCTGTTTAGTGATGAAAACCAGGTTTACACAATACAATAATCTGTTTGGGGCTAATTTTACATGATTCTGAGAAAGAAACATCTTTATATGAGATTCAGGTAGATAATGTCTGAAAGCTTGTTTTAGTGAAGGGAACAACGTTTTTAGGACACAATAAGCTCTTTGGTGCTATATTTACATGATTCTGGAATAGAAACATCTTTTTACGAGAATCAGGTAGGACATTTCTGCAAAGCTGTCTAGTGGTGAAAACCAGGTTTACACAATACAATAATCTGTCTGGGGCTAATTTTACATGATTCTGAGAAAGAAACTTCTTGTTAAATGATTCAGGTAGGAAATAACTGCAAAGCTTTTTAAGTGAAAGAAACTATGTTTTCAGTCCACAAGAAGCTGTTTGGTGCTATATTTACATAATTCTGGAATAGATACATGTTAAGAGATTCAGGAAGGAAATGACTGCAAAGCCTTTTAAGTGAAATAAACCATGTTTTCAGGCCACAAGAAGCTCTTTGGGGGCTAAATTCACAGGATTCTGACGTTAAAAAACATCTTATTCAGGTAGAAAATGTCTGGAAAGCTTGTGTTAGTGATGGGAACGACGCTTGTAGGCCACAATAAGCTCTTTGGTGCTATAATTACATGATTCTGGAATAGAAACATCTTTTTAAATGATTCAGGAAGGAAATAACTGCAAAGCTTTTTAAGTGAAAGAAACTATGTTTTCAGGCCACAAGAAGCTGTTTGGGGCTAAATTCACATGATTCTGACATCGAAACATCTTTATG
This sequence comes from Sander lucioperca, assembly GCF_008315115.2. NCBI lineage: Eukaryota > Metazoa > Chordata > Actinopteri > Perciformes > Percidae > Sander > Sander lucioperca. Next base: position 31,402,013 of record NC_050179.1, on the reverse strand, counting down.
AGAGATTCTGGTAGAAAATGACTGCAACGCTGTGTTAGTGATGGGAACAACGCTTTTAGGCCACAATAAGCTCTTTGGTGCTATATTTACATGATTCTGGAATAGAAACATCTTTTTAAATGTTTCAGGTAGGGAATAACTGCAAAGCTTTTTAAGTGAAAGAAACTATGTTTTCAGGCCACAAGAAGCTGTTTGGGGCTAAATTCACATGCTTCTGACATCGAAACATCTTTATGAGAGATTCTGGTAGAAAATGACTGCAAAGCTGTGTTAGTGATGGGAACAACGTTTTTAGGCCACAATAAGCTCTTTGGTGCCATATTTACATGATTCTGGAATAGAAACATCTTTTTAAATGTTTCAGGTAGGAAATAATTGCAAAGCTTTTTAAGTGAAAGAAACTATGTTTTCAGGCCACAAGAAGCTGTTTGGGGCTAAATTCACATGATTCTGACATCGAAATATCTTTATGAGAGATTCTGGTAGAAAATGACTGCAACGCTGTGTTAGTGATGGGAACAACGTTTTTAGGCCACAATAAGCTCTTTGGTGCTATATTTACATGATTCTGGAATAGAAACATCTTTTTACAAGATTCAGGTAGGACATTTCTGCAAAGCTGTTTAGTGAAAGAAACTATGTTTTCAGGCCACAAGAAGCTGTTTGGGGCTAAATTCACATGATTCTGACATCGAAACATCTTTATGAGAGATTCTGGTAGAAAATGACTGCAACGCTGTGTTAGTGATGGGAACAACGCTTTTAGGCCACAATAAGCTCTTTGGTGCTATATTTACATGATTCTGGAATAGAAACATCTTTTTAAATGTTTCAGGTAGGAAATAACTGCAAAGCTTTTTAAGTGAAAGAAACTATGTTTTCAGGCCACAAGAAGCTGTTTGGGGCTAAATTCACATGCTTCTGACATCGAAACATCTTTATGAGAGATTCTGGTAGAAAATGACTGCAAAGCTGTGTTAGTGATGGGAACAACGTTTTTAGGCCACAATAAGCTCTTTGGTGCCATATTTACATGATTCTGGAATAGAAACATCTTTTTAAATGTTTCAGGTAGGAAATAATTGCAAAGCCTTTTAAGTGAAAGAAACTATGTTTTCAGGCCACAAGAAGCTGTTTGGGGCTAAATTCACATGATTCTGACATCGAAACATCTTTATGAGAGATTCTGGTAGAAAATGACTGCAACGCTGTGTTAGTGATGGGAACAACGTTTTTAGGCCACATGATTCTGACATCGAAACATCTTTATGAGAGATTCTGGTAGAAAATGACTGCAACGCTGTGTTAGTGATGGGAACAACGTTTTTTGGCCACAATAAGCTCTTTGGTGCTATAATTACATGATTCTGGAATAGAAACATCTTTTTACGAGATTCAGGTAGGACATTTCTGCAAAGCTGTTTAGTGATGATAACCAGGTTTACACAATACAATATATCTGTCTGGTGAAAATTTTACATGATTCTGAGAAAGAAACTTCTTGTTAAATGATTCAGGTAGGAAATAACTGCAAAGCTTTTTAAGTGAAACAAAATATGTTTTCAGGCCACAAGAAGCTGTTTGGGGCTAAATTCACATGATTCTGACATCGAAACATCTTTATGAGAGATTCTGATAGAAAATGACTACAACGCTGTGTTAGTGATGGGAACAACGTTTTTAGGCCACAATAAGCTCTTTGGTGCTATATTTACATGATTCTGGAATAGAAACATCTTTTTACGAGATTCAGATAGGACATTTCTGCAAAGCTGTTTAGTGATGAAAACCAGGTTTACACAATACAATAATCTGTTTGGGGCTAATTTTTACATGATTCTGAGAAAGAAACATCTTTATATGAGATTCAGGTAGAAAATGTCTGGAAAGCTTGTATTAGTGATGGGAACAACGTTTTTAGGCCACATGATTCTGACATCGAAACATCTTTATGAGAGATTCTGATAGAAAATGACTGCAAAGCTGTGTTATTGATGGGAACAACGTTTTTAGGCCACAATAAGCTCTTTGGTGCTATAATTACATGATTCTGGAATAGAAACATCTTTTTACGAGATTCAGGTAGGACATTTCTGCAAAGCTGTTTAGTGATGAAAACCAGGTTTACACAATACAATAATCTGTCTGGGGCTAATTTTACATGATTCTGAGAAAGAAACTTCTTGTTAAATCATTCAGGTAGGAAATAACTGCAAAGCTTTTTAAGTGAAAGAAACTATGTTTTCAGGCCACAAGAAGCTGTTTGGTGCTATATTTACATGATTCTGGAATAGAAACATCTTTTTACGAGATTCAGATAGGACATTTCTGCAAAGCTGTTTAGTGATGAAAACCAGGTTTACACAATACAATATTCTGTTTGGGGCTAATTTTTACATGATTCTGAGAAAGAAACATCTTTATATGAGATTCATGTAGAAAATGTCTGGAAAGCTTGTGTTAGTGATGGGAACAACGCTTTTAGGCCACAATAAGCTCTTTGGTGCTATAATTACATGATTCTGGAATAGAAACATCTTTTTAAATGATTCAGGAAGGAAATAACTGCAAAGCTTTTTAAGTGAAAGAAACTATGTTTTCAGGCCACAAGAAGCTGTTTGGGGCTAAATTCACATGATTCTGACATCGAAACATCTTTATGAGAGATTCTGGTAGAAAATGACTGCAACGCTGTGTTAGTGATGGGAACAACGTTTTTAGGCCACAATAAGCACTATTGTGCTATATTTACATGATTCTGGAATAGAAACATATTTTTACGAGATTCAGGTAGGACATTTCTGCAAAGCTGTTTAGTGATGAAAACTAGGTTTACACAATACAATAATCTGTCTGGGGCTAATTTTACATGATTCTGAGAAAGAAACTTCTTGTTAAATGATTCAGGTAGGAAATAACAGCAAAGCTTTTTAAGTGAAAGAAACTATGTTTTCAGTCCACAAGAAGCTGTTTGGTGCTATATTTACATAATTCTGGAATAGATACATGTTAAGAGATTCAGGAAGGAAATGACTGCAAAGCCTTTTAAGTGAAATGAACCATGTTTTCAGGCCACAAGAAGCTCTTTGGGGGCTAAATTCACAGGATTCTGACGTTAAAAAAACATCTTATTCAGGTAGAAAATGTTTGGAAAGCTTGTGTTAGTGATGGGAACGACGCTTTTAGGCCACAATAAGCTCTTTGGTGCTATAATTACATGATTCTGGAATAGAAACATCTTTTTAAATGATTCAGGAAGGAAATAACTGCAAAGCTTTTTAAGTGAAAGAAACTATGTTTTCAGGCCACAAGAAGCTGTTTGGGGCTAAATTCACATGATTCTGACATCGAAACATCTTTATGAGAGATTCTGGTAGAAAATGACTGCAACGCTGTGTTAGTGATGGGAACAACGCTTTTAGGCCACAATAAGCTCTTTGGTGCTATATTTACATGATTCTGGAATAGAAACATCTTTTTAAATGATTCAGGTAGGAAATAACTGCAAAGCTTTTTAAGTGAAAGAAACTATGTTTTCAGGCCACAAGAAGCTGTTTGGGGCTAAATTCACATGCTTCTGACATCGAAACATCTTTATGAGAGATTCTGGTAGAAAATGACTGCAAAGCTGTGTTAGTGATGGGAACAACGTTTTTAGGCCACAATAAGCTCTTTGGTGCCATATTTACATGATTCTGGAATAGAAACATCTTTTTAAATGTTTCAGGTAGGAAATAATTGCAAAGCTTTTTAAGTGAAAGAAACTATGTTTTCAGGCCACAAGAAGCTGTTTGGGACTAAATTCACATGATTCTGACATCGAAACATCTTTATGAGAGATTCTGGTAGAAAATGACTGCAACGCTGTGTTAGTGATGGGAACAACGTTTTTAGGCCACAATAAGCTCTTTGGTGCTATATTTACATGATTCTGGAATAGAAACATCTTTTTACAAGATTCAGGTAGGACATTTCTGCAAAGCTGTAAAGTGATGAAAACCAGGTTTACACAATACAATCATCTGTCTGGGGCTAATTTTACATGATTCTGAGAAAGAAACTTCTTGTTAAATGATTCAGGTAGGAAATAAATGCAAAGCTTTTTAAGTGAAAGAAACTATGTTTTCAGGCCACAAGAAGCTGTTTGGGGCTAAATTCACATGCTTCTGACATCGAAACATCTTTATGAGAGATTCTGGTAGAAAATGACTGCAACGCCGTGTTAGTGATGGGAACAACGCTTTTAGGCCACAATAAGCTCTTTGGTGCTATATTTACATGATTCTGGAATAGAAACATCTTTTTAAATGTTTCAGGTAGGAAATAAATGCAAAGCTTTTTAAGTGAAAGAAACTATGTTTTCAGGCCACAAGAAGCTGTTTGGGGCTAAATTCACATGCTTCTGACATCGAAACATCTTTATGAGAGATTCTGGTAGAAAATGACTGCAAAGCTGTGTTAGTGATAGGAACAACGTTTTTAGGCCACAATAAGCTCTTTGGTGCCATATTTACATGATTCTGGAATAGAAACATCTTTTTAAATGTTTCAGGTAGGAAATAATTGCAAAGCTTTTTAAGTGAAAGAAACTATGTTTTCAGGCCACAAGAAGCTGTTTGGGGCTAAATTCACATGATTCTGACATCGAAACATCTTTATGAGAGATTCTGGTAGAAAATGACTGCAACGCTGTGTTAGTGATGGGAACAACGTTTTTAGGCCACAATAAGCTCTTTGGTGCTATATTTACATGATTCTGGAATAGAAACATCTTTTTACGAGATTCAGGTAGGACATTTCTGCAAAGCTGTTTAGTGATGAAAACCAGGTTTACACAATACAATAATCTGTTTGGGGCTAATTTTACATGATTCTGAGAAAGAAACATCTTTTTAAATGATTCAGGTAGGAAATAACTGCAAAGCATTTTTAAGTGAAATAAACTATGTTTTCAGGCCACAAGAAGCTGTTTGGGGCTAAATTCACATGATTCTGACATCGAAACATCTTTATGAGAGATTCTGGTAGAAAATGACTGCAACGCTGTGTTAGTGATGGGAACAACGTTTTTAGGCCACAATAAGCTCTTTGGTGCTATATTTACATGATTCTGGAATAGAAACATCTTTTTACGAGATTCAGATAGGACATTTCTGCAAAGCTGTTTAGTGATGAAAACCAGGTTTACACAATACAATAATCTGTTTGGGGCTAATTTTTACATGATTCTGAGAAAGAAACATCTTTATATGAGATTCAGGTAGAAAATGTCTGGAAAGCTTGTGTTAGTGATGGGAACAACGTTTTTAGGCCACATGATTCTGACATCGAAACATCTTTATGAGAGATTCTGGTAGAAATTGACTGCAAAGCTGTGTTAGTGATGGGAACAACGTTTTTAGGCCACAATAAGCACTATTGTGCTATATTTACATGATTCTGGAATAGAAACATCTTTTTACGAGATTCAGGTAGGACATTTCTGCAAAGCTGTTTAGTGATGAAAACCAGGTTTACACAATACAATCATCTGTCAGGGGCTAATTTTACATGATTCTGAGAAAGAAACTTCTTGTTAAATGATTCAGGTAGGAAATAAATGCAAAGCTTTTTAAGTGAAAGAAACTATGTTTTCAGGCCACAAGAAGCTGTTTGGGGCTAAATTCACATGCTTCTGACATCGAAACATCTTTATGAGAGATTCTGGTAGAAAATGACTGCAACGCTGTGTTAGTGATGGGAACAACGTTTTTAGGCCACAATAAGCTCTTTGGTGCTATATTTACATGATTCTGGAATAGAAACATCTTTTTAAATGTTTCAGGTAGGAAATAACTGCAAAGCTTTTTAAGTGAAAGAAACTATGTTTTCAGGCCACAAGAAGCTGTTTGGGGCTAAATTCACATGATTCTGACATCGAAACATCTTTATGAGAGATTCTGGTAGAAAATGACTGCAACGCTGTGTTAGTGATGGGAACAATGTTTTTAGGCCACAATAAGCTCTTTGGTGCTATATTTACATGATTCTGGAATAGAAACATCTTTTTACGAGATTCAGGTAGGACATTTCTGCAAAGCTGTTTAGTGATGAAAACCAGGTTTACACAATACAAGAATCTGTCTGGGGCTAATTTTACATGATTCTGAGAAAGAAACTTCTTGTTAAATGATTCAGGTAGGAAATAACTGCAAAGCTTTTTAAGTGAAAGAAACTATGTTTTCAGGCCACAAGAAGCTGTTTGGGGCTAAATTCACATGATTCTGACATCGAAACATCTTTATGAGAGATTCTGGTAGAAAATGACTGCAACGCTGTGTTAGTGATGGGAACAACGTTTTTAGGCCACAATAAGCTCTTTGGTGCTATATTTACATGATTCTGGAATAGAAACATCTTTTTACGAGATTCAGGTAGGACATTTCTGCAAAGCTGTGTTAGTGATGAAAACCAGGTTTACACAATACAATAATCTGTTTGGGGCTAATTTTCATGATTCTGAGAAAGAAACATCTTGTTAAATGATTCAGGTAGGAAATAACTGCAAAGCATTTTTAAGTGAAAGAAACTATGTTTTCAGGCCACAAGAAGCTGTTTGGGGCTAAATTTACATGATTCTGACATCGAAACATCTTTATGAGAGATTCTGGTAGAAAATGACTGCAACGCTGTGTTAGTGATGGGAACAACGTTTTTAGGCCACAATAAGCTCTTTGGTGCTATATTTACATGATTCTGGAATAGAAACATCTTTTTACGAGATTCAGGTAGGACATTTCTGCAAAGCTGATTAGTGGTGAAAACCAGGTTTACACAATACAATAATCTGTCTGGGGCTAATTTTACATGATTCTGAGAAAGAAACATCTTGTTAAATGATTCAGGTAGGAAATAACTGCAAAGCATTTTTAAGTGAAAGAAACTATGTTTTCAGGCCACAAGAAGCTGTTTGGGGCTAAATTCACATAATTCTGACATCGAAACATCTTTATGAGAGATTCTGGTAGAAAATGACTGCAACGCTGTGTTAGTGATGGGAACAACGTTTTTAGGCCACAATAAGCTCTTTGGTGCTATATTTACATGATTCTGGAATAGAAACATCTTTTTACGAGATTCAGTAGGACATTTCTGCAAAGCTGATTAGTGGTGAAAACCAGGTTTACACAATACAATAATCTGTCTCGGGCTAATTTTACATGATTCTGAGAAAGAAACATATTTATATGAGATTCAGGTAGAAAATGTCTGGAAAGCTTGTTTTAGTGATGGGAACAACGTTTTTAGGCCACAATAAGCTCTTTGGTGCTATATTTACATGATTCTGGAATAGAAACATCTTTTTACGAGATTCAGGTAGGACATTTCTGCAAAGCTGATTAGTGGTGAAAACCAGGTTTACACAATACAATAATCTGTCTCGGGCTAATTTTACATGATCCTGAAAGAGAAACATCTTTATATGAGATTCAGGTAGAAAATGTCTAGAAAGCTTGTTTTAGTGAAGGGAACAACGTTTTTAGGCCAATAAGCTCTTTGGTGCTATATTTACATAATTCTGGAATAGATACATCTTGTTAAGAGATTCAGGTAGGAAATGACTGCAAAGCTTTTTAAGTGAAAGAAACTATGTTTACAGGCCACAAGAAGCTGTTTGGGGCTAAATTCACATGATTCTGACATCGAAACATCTTTATGAGAGACTCTGGTAGAAAATGACTGCAACGCTGTGTTAGTGATGGGAACAACGTTTTTAGGCCACAATAAGCTCTTTGGTGCTATATTTACATGATTCTGGAATAGAAACATCTTTTTACGAGATTCAGGTAGGACATTTCTGCAAAGCTGATTAGTGGTGAAAACCAGGTTTACACAATACAATAATCTGTCTCGGGCTAATTTTATATGATTCTGAGAGAGAAACATCTTTATATGAGATTCAGGTAGAAAATGTCTGGAAAGCTTGTTTTAGTGAAGGGAACAACGTTTTTAGGCCAATAAGCTCTTTGGTGCTATATTTACATAATTCTGGAATAGATACAACTTGTTAAAAGATTCAGGTAGGAAATGACTGCAAAGCTTTTTAAGTGAAATGAACCATGTCTTAAGGCCACAAGAAGCTCTTTGGGGGCTAAATTCACAGTATTGTGACGTTAAAAAAAACATCTTATTCAGGTAGAAAATGTCTGGAAAGCTTGTTTTAGTGAAGGGAACAACGTTTTTAGGCCACAATAAGCTCTTTGGTGCTATATTTACATGATTCTGGAATAGAAACATCTTTTTACGAGATTCAGGTAGGACATTTCTGCAAAGCTGTTTAGTGGTGAAAACCAGGTTTACACAATGCAATAATCTGTCTGGGGATAATTTTACATGATTCTGAGAAAGAAACATCTTGTTAAATGATTCAGATAGGAAATAACTGCAAAGCTTTTTAAGTGAAAGAAACTATGTTTTCAGGCCACAAGAAGCTGTTTGGGGCTAAATTCACATGATTCTGACATCGAACACATTTATGAGAGATTCTGGTAGAAAATGTCTGCAATGCTGTGTTAGTGATGGGAACAACGCTTTTAGGCCACAATAAGCTCTTTGGTGCTATAATTATATGATTCTGGAAAAGAAACATCTTTTTAAATGATTCAGGTAGGAAATAACTGCAAAGCTTTTTAAGTGAAAGAAACTATGTTTTCAAGGCCACAAGAAGCTGTTTGGGGCTAAATTCACATGATTCTGACATCGAAACATCTTTATGAGAGATTCTGGTAGAAAATGACTGCAACACTGTGTTAGTGATGGGAACAATGTTTTTAGGCCACAATAATCTCTTTGGTGCTATATTTACATGATTCTGGAATAGAAACATCTTTTTACGAGATTCAGGTAGGACATTTCTGCAAAGCTGTTTAGTGATGAAAACCAGGTTTACACAATACAATAATCTGTTTGGGGCTAATTTTACATGATTCTGAGAAAGAAACATCTTTATATGAGATTCAGGTAGATAATGTCTGAAAGCTTGTTTTAGTGAAGGGAACAACGTTTTTAGGACACAATAAGCTCTTTGGTGCTATATTTACATGATTCTGGAATAGAAACATCTTTTTACGAGAATCAGGTAGGACATTTCTGCAAAGCTGTCTAGTGGTGAAAACCAGGTTTACACAATACAATAATCTGTCTGGGGCTAATTTTACATGATTCTGAGAAAGAAACATCTTGTTAAATGATTTAGATAGGAAATAACTGAAAAGCTTTTTAAGTGAAAGAAACTATGTTTTCAGGCCACAAGAAGCTGTTTGGGGCTAAATTCACATGATTCTGACATCGAAACATCTTTATGAGAGATTCTGGTAGAAAATGACTGCAACGCTGTGTTAGTGATGGGAACAACGCTTTTAGGCCACAATAAGCTCTTTGGTGCTATAATTATATGATTCTGGAATAGAAACATCTTTTTACGAGATTCAGGTAGGACATTTCTGCAAAGCTGTTTAGTGATGAATACCAGGTTTACACAATACAATAATCTGTCAGGGGCTAATTTTACATGATTCTGAGAAGGAAACATCTTTATATGAGATTCAGGTAGAAAATGTCTGGAAAACTTGTTTTAGTGAAGGGAACAACTTTTTTAGGCCACAATAAGCTCTTTGGAGCTATATTTACATGATTCTGGAATAGAAACATCTTTTTACCAGATTCAGGTAGGACATTTCTGCAAAGCTGTTTAGTGGTGAAAATCAGGTTTACACAAAACAATAATCTGTCTGGGGCTAATTTTACATGATTCTGAGAAAGAAACATCTTGTTAAATGATTTAGATAGGAAATAACTGCAAAGCTTTTTAAGTGAAAGAAACTATGTTTTCAGGCCACAAGAAGCTGTTTGGGGCTAAATTCACATGATTCTGACATCGAAACATCTTTATGAGAGATTCTGGTAGAAAATGACTGCAACGCTGTGTTAGTGATGGGAACAATGTTTTTAGGCCACAATAAGCTCTTTGGTGCTATATTTACATGATTCTGGAATAGAAACATCTTTTTACGAGATTCAGGTAGGACATTTCTGCAAAGCTGTTTAGTGATGAAAACCAGGTTTACACAATACAATAATCTGTCAGGGGCTAATTTTACATGATTCTGAGAAAGAAACATCTTTATATGAGATTCAGGTAGAAAATGTCTGGAAAGCTTGTTTTAGTGAAGGGAACAACGTTTTTAGGCCAATAAGCTCTTTGGTGCTATATTTACATGATTCTGGAATAGAAACATCTTTTTACGAGATTCAGGTAGGACATTTCTGCAAAGCTGTTTAGTGATGAAAACCAGGTTTACACAATACAATAATCTGTTTGGGGCTAATTTTACATGATTCTGAGAAAGAAACATCTTTATGAGAGATTCTGGTAGAAAATGACTGCAATGCTGTGTTAGTGATGGGAACAACGCTTTTAGGCCACAATAAGCTCTTTGGTGCTATAATTATATGATTCTGGAATAGAAACATCTTTTTAAATGATTCAGGTAGGAAATAACTGCAAAGCTTTTTAAGTGAAAGAAACTATGTTTTCAAGGCCACAAGAAGCTGTTTGGGGCTAAATTCACATGATTCTGACATCGAAACATCTTTATGAGAGATTCTGGTAGAAAATGACTGCAACGCTGTGTTAGTGATGGGAACAACGTTTTTAGGCCACAATAAGCTCTTTGGTGCTATATTTACATGATTCTGGAATAGAAACATCTTTTTACGAGATTCAGGTAGGACATTTCTGCAAAGCTGTTTAGTGATGAAAACCAGGTTTACACAATACAATAATCTGTTTGGGGCTAATTTTACATGATTCTGAGAAAGAAACATCTTTATATGAGATTCAGGTAGATAATGTCTGAAAGCTTGTTTTAGTGAAGGGAACAACGTTTTTAGGACACAATAAGCTCTTTGGTGCTATATTTACATGATTCTGGAATAGAAACATCTTTTTACGAGAATCAGGTAGGACATTTCTGCAAAGCTGTCTAGTGGTGAAAACCAGGTTTACACAATACAATAATCTGTCTGGGGCTAATTTTACATGATTCTGAGAAAGAAACATCTTGTTAAATGATTTAGATAGGAAATAACTGAAAAGCTTTTTAAGTGAAAGAAACTATGTTTTCAGGCCACAAGAAGCTGTTTGGGGCTAAATTCACATGATTCTGACATCGAAACATCTTTATGAGAGATTCTGGTAGAAAATGACTGCAACGCTGTGTTAGTGATGGGAACAACGCTTTTAGGCCACAATAAGCTCTTTGGTGCTATGATTATATGATTCTGGAATAGAAACATCTTTTTACGAGATTCAGGTAGGACATTTCTGCAAAGCTGTTTAGTGATGAATACCAGGTTTACACAATACAATAATCTGTCAGGGGCTAATTTTACATGATTCTGAGAAGGAAACATCTTTATATGAGATTCAGGTAGAAAATGTCTGGAAATCTGTTTTTAGTGAAGGGAACAACGTTTTTAGGCCAATAAGCTCTTTGGTGCTATATTTACATGATTCTGGAATAGAAACATCTTTTTACGAGATTCAAGTAGGACATTTCTGCAAAGCTGTTTAGTGATGAAAACCAGGTTTACACAATACAATAATCTGTTTGGGGCTAATTTTACATGATTCTGAGAAAGAAACATCTTTATATGAGATTCAGGTAGAAAATGTCTGGAAAACTTGTTTTAGTGAAGGGAACAACTTTTTTAGGCCACAATAAGCTCTTTGGAGCTATATTTACATGATTCTGGAATAGAAACATCTTTTTACCAGATTCAGGTAGGACATTTCTGCAAAGCTGTTTAGTGGTGAAAATCAGGTTTACACAAAACAATAATCTGTCTGGGGCTAATTTTACATGATTCTGAGAAAGAAACATCTTGTTAAATGATTTAGATAGGAAATAACTGCAAAGCTTTTTAAGTGAAAGAAACTATGTTTTCAGGCCACAAGGAGCTGTTTGGGGCTAAATTCACATGATTCTGACATCGAAACATCTTTATGAGAGATTCTGGTAGAAAATGACTGCAACGCTGTGTTAGTGATGGGAACAATGTTTTTAGGCCACAATAAGATCTTTGGTGCTATATTTACATGATTCTGGAATAGAAACATCTTTTTACGAGATTCAGGTAGGACATTTCTGCAAAGCTGTTTAGTGATGAAAACCAGGTTTACACAATACAAGAATCTGTCTGGGGCTAATTTTACATGATTCTGAGAAAGAAACTTCTTGTTAAATGATTCAGGTAGGAAATAACTGCAAAGCTTTTTAAGTGAAAGAAACTATGTTTTCAGGCCACAAGAAGCTGTTTGGGGCTAAATTCACATGATTCTGACATCGAAACATCTTTATGAGAGACTCTGGTAGAAAATGACTGCAACACATGTGTTAGTGATGGGAACAACGTTTTTTGGCCACAATAAGCTCTTTTGTGCTATATTTACATGATTCTGGAATAGAAGCATCTTTTTACGAGATTCAGGTAGGACATTTCTGCAAAGCTGTTTAGTGATGAAAACCAGGTTTACACAATACAATAATCTGTCTGGGGCTAATTTTACATGATTCTGAGAAAGAAACTTCTTGTTAAATGATTCAGGTAGGAAATAACTGCAAAGCTTTTTAAGTGAAAGAAACTATGTTTTCAGGCAACAAGAAGCTGTTTGGGGCTAAATTCACATGATTCTGACATCGAAACATCTTTATGAGAGATTCTGGTAGAAAATGACTGCAATGCTGTGTTAGTGATGGGAACAACGTTTTTAGGCCACAATAAGCTCTTTGGTGCTATATTTACATGATTCTGGAATAGAAACATCTTTTTACGAGAGTCAGGTAGGACATTTCTGCAAAGCTGTTTAGTGATGAAAACCAGGTTTACACAATACAATAATCTGTCTGGAGCTAATTTTACATGATTCTGAGAAAGAAACTTCTTGTTAAATGATTCAGGTAGGAAATAACTGCAAAGCTTTTTAAGTGAAAGAAACTATGTTTTCAGGAGGCAAGAAGCTGTTTGGGGCTAAATTCACATGAATCTGACATCGAAACATCTTTATGAGAGATTCTGGTAGAAAATGACTGCAACGCTGTGTTAGTGATGGGAACAACGTTTTTAGGCCACAATAAGCTCTTTGGTGCTATATTTACATGATTCTGGAATAGAAACATCTTTTTACGAGATTCAGGTAGGACATTTCTGCAAAGCTGTGTTAGTGATGAAAACCAGGTTTACACAATACAATAATCTGTTTGGGGCTAATTTTCATGATTCTGAGAAAGAAACATCTTGTTAAATGATTCAGGTAGGAAATAACTGCAAAGCATTTTTAAGTGAAAGAAACTATGTTTTCAGGCCACAAGAAGCTGTTTGGGGCTAAATTTACATGATTCTGACATCGAAACATCTTTATGAGAGATTCTGGTAGAAAATGACTGCAACGCTGTGTTAGTGATGGGAACAACGTTTTTAGGCCACAATAAGCTCTTTGGTGCTATATTTTACATGATTCTGGAATAGAAACATCTTTTTACGAGATTCAGGTAGGACATTTCTGCAAAGCTGTTTAGTGATGAAAACCAGGTTTACACAATACAATAATCTGTTTGGGGCTAATTTTACATGATTCTGAGAAAGAAACATCTTGTTAAATGATTCAGGTAGGAAATAACTGCAAAGCATTTTTAAGTGAAAGAAACTATGTTTTCAGGCCACAAGAAGCTGTTTGGGGCTAAATTCACATGATTCTGACATCGAAACATCTTTATGAGAGATTCTGGTAGAAAATGACTGCAACGCTGTGTTAGTGATGGGAACAACGTTTTTAGGCCACAATAAGCTCTTTGGTGCTATATTTACATGACTCTGGAATAGAAACATCTTTTTACGAGATTCAAGTAGGACATTTCTGCAAAGCTGATTAGTGGTGAAAACCAGGTTTACACAATACAATAATCTGTCTCGGGCTAATTTTACATGATTCTGAGAAAGAAACATATTTATATGAGATTCAGGTAGAAAATGTCTGGAAAGCTTGTTTTAGTGATGGGAACAACGTTTTTAGGCCACAATAAGCTCTTTGGTGCTATATTTACATGATTCTGGAATAGAAACATCTTTTTACGAGATTCAGGTAGGACATTTCTGCAAAGCTGATTAGTGGTGAAAACCAGGTTTACACAATACAATAATCTGTCTCGGGCTAATTTTACATGATCCTGAAAGAGAAACATCTTTATATGAGATTCAGGTAGAAAATGTCTAGAAAGCTTGTTTTAGTGAAGGGAACAACGTTTTTAGGCCAATAAGCTCTTTGGTGCTATATTTACATAATTCTGGAATAGATACATCTTGTTAAGAGATTCAGGTAGGAAATGACTGCAAAGCTTTTTAAGTGAAAGAAACTATGTTTACAGGCCACAAGAAGCTGTTTGGGGCTAAATTCACATGATTCTGACATCGAAACATCTTTATGAGAGACTCTGGTAGAAAATGACTGCAACGCTGTGTTAGTGATGGGAACAACGTTTTTAGGCCACAATAAGCTCTTTGGTGCTATATTTACATGATTCTGGAATAGAAACATCTTTTTACGAGATTCAGGTAGGACATTTCTGCAAAGCTGATTAGTGGTGAAAACCAGGTTTACACAATACAATAATCTGTCTCGGGCTAATTTTATATGATTCTGAGAGAGAAACATCTTTATATGAGATTCAGGTAGAAAATGTCTGGAAAGCTTGTTTTAGTGAAGGGAACAACGTTTTTAGGCCAATAAGCTCTTTGGTGCTATATTTACATAATTCTGGAATAGATACAACTTGTTAAAAGATTCAGGTAGGAAATGACTGCAAAGCTTTTTAAGTGAAATGAACCATGTCTTAAGGCCACAAGAAGCTCTTTGGGGGCTAAATTCACAGTATTGTGACGTTAAAAAAAACATCTTATTCAGGTAGAAAATGTCTGGAAAGCTTGTTTTAGTGAAGGGAACAACGTTTTTAGGCCACAATAAGCTCTTTGGTGCTATATTTACATGATTCTGGAATAGAAACATCTTTTTACGAGATTCAGGTAGGACATTTCTGCAAAGCTGTTTAGTGGTGAAAACCAGGTTTACACAATGCAATAATCTGTCTGGGGATAATTTTACATGATTCTGAGAAAGAAACATCTTGTTAAATGATTCAGATAGGAAATAACTGCAAAGCTTTTTAAGTGAAAGAAACTATGTTTTCAGGCCACAAGAAGCTGTTTGGGGCTAAATTCACATGATTCTGACATCGAACACATTTATGAGAGATTCTGGTAGAAAATGTCTGCAATGCTGTGTTAGTGATGGGAACAACGCTTTTAGGCCACAATAAGCTCTTTGGTGCTATAATTATATGATTCTGGAAAAGAAACATCTTTTTAAATGATTCAGGTAGGAAATAACTGCAAAGCTTTTTAAGTGAAAGAAACTATGTTTTCAAGGCCACAAGAAGCTGTTTGGGGCTAAATTCACATGATTCTGACATCGAAACATCTTTATGAGAGATTCTGGTAGAAAATGACTGCAACACTGTGTTAGTGATGGGAACAATGTTTTTAGGCCACAATAAGCTCTTTGGTGCTATATTTACATGATTCTGGAATAGAAACATCTTTTTACGAGATTCAGGTAGGACATTTCTGCAAAGCTGTTTAGTGATGAAAACCAGGTTTACACAATACAATAATCTGTTTGGGGCTAATTTTACATGATTCTGAGAAAGAAACATCTTTATATGAGATTCAGGTAGATAATGTCTGAAAGCTTGTTTTAGTGAAGGGAACAACGTTTTTAGGACACAATAAGCTCTTTGGTGCTATATTTACATGATTCTGGAATAGAAACATCTTTTTACGAGAATCAGGTAGGACATTTCTGCAAAGCTGTCTAGTGGTGAAAACCAGGTTTACACAATACAATAATCTGTCTGGGGCTAATTTTACATGATTCTGAGAAAGAAACATCTTGTTAAATGATTTAGATAGGAAATAACTGAAAAGCTTTTTAAGTGAAAGAAACTATGTTTTCAGGCCACAAGAAGCTGTTTGGGGCTAAATTCACATGATTCTGACATCGAAACATCTTTATGAGAGATTCTGGTAGAAAATGACTGCAACGCTGTGTTAGTGATGGGAACAACGCTTTTAGGCCACAATAAGCTCTTTGGTGCTATAATTATATGATTCTGGAATAGAAACATCTTTTTACGAGATTCAGGTAGGACATTTCTGCAAAGCTGTTTAGTGATGAATACCAGGTTTACACAATACAATAATCTGTCAGGGGCTAATTTTACATGATTCTGAGAAGGAAACATCTTTATATGAGATTCAGGTAGAAAATGTCTGGAAATCTTTTTTTAGTGAAGGGAACAACGTTTTTAGGCCAATAAGCTCTTTGGTGCTATATTTACATGATTCTGGAATAGAAACATCTTTTTACGAGATTCAAGTAGGACATTTCTGCAAAGCTGTTTAGTGATGAAAACCAGGTTTACACAATACAATAATCTGTTTGGGGCTAATTTTACATGATTCTGAGAAAGAAACATCTTTATATGAGATTCAGGTAGAAAATGTCTGGAAAACTTGTTTTAGTGAAGGGAACAACTTTTTTAGGCCACAATAAGCTCTTTGGAGCTATATTTACATGATTCTGGAATAGAAACATCTTTTTACCAGATTCAGGTAGGACATTTCTGCAAAGCTGTTTAGTGGTGAAAATCAGGTTTACACAAAACAATAATCTGTCTGGGGCTAATTTTACATGATTCTGAGAAAGAAACATCTTGTTAAATGATTTAGATAGGAAATAACTGCAAAGCTTTTTAAGTGAAAGAAACTATGTTTTCAGGCCACAAGAAGCTGTTTGGGGCTAAATTCACATGATTCTGACATCGAAACATCTTTATGAGAGATTCTGGTAGAAAATGACTGCAACGCTGTGTTAGTGATGGGAACAATGTTTTTAGGCCACAATAAGCTCTTTGGTGCTATATTTACATGATTCTGGAATAGAAACATCTTTTTACGAGATTCAGGTAGGACATTTCTGCAAAGCTGTTTAGTGATGAAAACCAGGTTTACACAATACAATAATCTGTCTGGGGCTAATTTTACATGATTCTGAGAAAGAAACATCTTTATATGAGATTCAGGTAGAAAATGTCTGGAAAGCTTGTTTTAGTGAAGGGAACAACGTTTTTAGGCCAATAAGCTCTTTGGTGCTATATTTACATGATTCTGGAATAGAAACATCTTTTTACGAGATTCAGGTAGGACATTTCTGCAAAGCTGTTTAGTGATGAAAACCAGGTTTACACAATACAATAATCTGTTTGGGGCTAATTTTACATGATTCTGAGAAAGAAACATCTTTATGAGAGATTCTGGTAGAAAATGACTGCAATGCTGTGTTAGTGATGGGAACAACGCTTTTAGGCCACAATAAGCTCTTTGGTGCTATAATTATATGATTCTGGAATAGAAACATCTTTTTAAATGATTCAGGTAGGAAATAACTGCAAAGCTTTTTAAGTGAAAGAAACTATGTTTTCAGGCCACAAGAAGCTGTTTGGGGCTAAATTCACATGATTCTGACATCGAAACATCTTTATGAGAGACTCTGGTAGAAAATGACTGCAACACATGTGTTAGTGATGGGAACAACGTTTTTTGGCCACAATAAGCTCTTTGTGCTATATTTACATGATTCTGGAATAGAAGCATCTTTTTACGAGATTCAGGTAGGACATTTCTGCAAAGCTGTTTAGTGATGAAAACCAGGTTTACACAATACAATAATCTGTCTGGGGCTAATTTTACATGATTCTGAGAAAGAAACTTCTTGTTAAATGATTCAGGTAGGAAATAACTGCAAAGCTTTTTAAGTGAAAGAAACTATGTTTTCAGGCAACAAGAAGCTGTTTGGGGCTAAATTCACATGATTCTGACATCGAAACATCTTTATGAGAGATTCTGGTAGAAAATGACTGCAATGCTGTGTTAGTGATGGGAACAACGTTTTTAGGCCACAATAAGCTCTTTGGTGCTATATTTACATGATTCTGGAATAGAAACATCTTTTTACGAGATTCAGGTAGGACATTTCTGCAAAGCTGTTTAGTGATGAAAACCAGGTTTACACAATACAATAATCTGTCTGGGGCTAATTTTACATGATTCTGAGAAAGAAACTTCTTGTTAAATGATTCAGGTAGGAAATAACTGCAAAGCTTTTTAAGTGAAAGAAACTATGTTTTCAGGCCACAAGAAGCTGTTTGGGGCTAAATTCACATGATTCTGACATCGAAACATCTTTATGAGAGATTCTGGTAGAAAATGACTGCAACGCTGTGTTAGTGATGGGAACAACGTTTTTAGGCCACAATAAGCTCTTTGGTGCTATATTTACATGATTCTGGAATAGAAACATCTTTTTACGAGATTCAGGTAGGACATTTCTGCAAAGCTGTTTAGTGATGAAAACCAGGTTTACACAATACAATAATCTGTTTGGGGCTAATTTTACATGATTCTGAGAAAGAAACATCTTGTTAAATGATTCAGGTAGGAAATAACTGCAAAGCTTTTTAAGTGAAAGAAACTATGTTTTCAGGCCACAAGAAGCTGTTTGGGGCTAAATTTACATGATTCTGACATCGAAACATCTTTATGAGAGATTCTGGTAGAAAATGACTGCAACGCTGTGTTAGTGATGGGAACAACGTTTTTAGGCCACAATAAGCTCTTTGGTGCTATATTTACATGATTCTGGAATAGAAACATCTTTTTACGAGATTCAGGTAGGACATTTCTGCAAAGCTGTTTAGTGATGAAAACCAGGTTTACACAATACAATAATCTGTTTGGGGCTAATTTTACATGATTCTGAGAAAGAAACATCTTGTTAAATGATTCAGGTAGGAAATAACTGCAAAGCATTTTTAAGTGAAAGAAACTATGTTTTCAGGCCACAAGAAGCTGTTTGGGGCTAAATTCACATGATTCTGACATCGAAACATCTTTATGAGAGATTCTGGTAGAAAATGACTGCAACGCTGTGTTAGTGATGGGAACAACGTTTTTAGGCCACAATAAGCTCTTTGGTGCTATATTTACATGACTCTGGAATAGAAACATCTTTTTACGAGATTCAGGTAGGACATTTCTGCAAAGCTGATTAGTGGTGAAAACCAGGTTTACACAATACAATAATCTGTCTCGGGCTAATTTTACATGATTCTGAGAAAGAAACATATTTATATGAGATTCAGGTAGAAAATGTCTGGAAAGCTTGTTTTAGTGATGGGAACAACGTTTTTAGGCCACAATAAGCTCTTTGGTGCTATATTTACATGATTCTGGAATAGAAACATCTTTTTACGAGATTCAGGTAGGACATTTCTGCAAAGCTGATTAGTGGTGAAAACCAGGTTTACACAATACAATAATCTGTCTCGGGCTAATTTTACATGATCCTGAAAGAGAAACATCTTTATATGAGATTCAGGTAGAAAATGTCTAGAAAGCTTGTTTTAGTGAAGGGAACAACGTTTTTAGGCCAATAAGCTCTTTGGTGCTATATTTACATAATTCTGGAATAGATACATCTTGTTAAGAGATTCAGGTAGGAAATGACTGCAAAGCTTTTTAAGTGAAAGAAACTATGTTTACAGGCCACAAGAAGCTGTTTGGGGCTAAATTCACATGATTCTGACATCGAAACATCTTTATGAGAGACTCTGGTAGAAAATGACTGCAACGCTGTGTTAGTGATGGGAACAACGTTTTTAGGCCACAATAAGCTCTTTGGTGCTATATTTACATGATTCTGGAATAGAAACATCTTTTTACGAGATTCAGGTAGGACATTTCTGCAAAGCTGATTAGTGGTGAAAACCAGGTTTACACAATACAATAATCTGTCTCGGGCTAATTTTATATGATTCTGAGAGAGAAACATCTTTATATGAGATTCAGGTAGAAAATGTCTGGAAAGCTTGTTTTAGTGAAGGGAACAACGTTTTTAGGCCAATAAGCTCTTTGGTGCTATATTTACATAATTCTGGAATAGATACAACTTGTTAAAAGATTCAGGTAGGAAATGACTGCAAAGCTTTTTAAGTGAAATGAACCATGTCTTAAGGCCACAAGAAGCTCTTTGGGGGCTAAATTCACAGTATTGTGACGTTAAAAAAAACATCTTATTCAGGTAGAAAATGTCTGGAAAGCTTGTTTTAGTGAAGGGAACAACGTTTTTAGGCCACAATAAGCTCTTTGGTGCTATATTTACATGATTCTGGAATAGAAACATCTTTTTACGAGATTCAGGTAGGACATTTCTGCAAAGCTGTTTAGTGGTGAAAACCAGGTTTACACAATGCAATAATCTGTTTGGGGCTAATTTTTACATGATTCTGAGAAAGAAACTTCTTGTTAAATGATTCAGGTAGGAAATAACTGCAAAGCTTTTTAAGTGAAAGAAACTATGTTTTCAGGCCACAAGAAGCTGTTTGGGGCTAAATTCACATGATTCTGACATCGAACACATTTATGAGAGATTCTGGTAGAAAATGACTGCAATGCTGTGTTAGTGATGGGAACAACGCTTTTAGGCCACAATAAGCTCTTTGGTGCTATAATTATATGATTCTGGAAAAGAAACATCTTTTTAAATGATTCAGGTAGGAAATAACTGCAAAGCTTTTTAAGTGAAAGAAACTATGTTTTCAAGGCCACAAGAAGCTGTTTGGGGCTAAATTCACATGATTCTGACATCGAAACATCTTTATGAGAGATTCTGGTAGAAAATGACTGCAACACTGTGTTAGTGATGGGAACAATGTTTTTAAGCAACAATAAGCTCTTTGGTGCTATATTTACATGATTCTGGAATAGAAACATCTTTTTACGAGATTCAGGTAGGACATTTCTGCAAAGCTGTTTAGTGATGAAAACCAGGTTTACACAATACAATAATCTGTTTGGGGCTAATTTTACATGATTCTGAGAAAGAAACATCTTTATATGAGATTCAGGTAGATAATGTCTGAAAGCTTGTTTTAGTGAAGGGAACAACGTTTTTAGGACACAATAAGCTCTTTGGTGCTATATTTACATGATTCTGGAATAGAAACATCTTTTTACGAGAATCAGGTAGGACATTTCTGCAAAGCTGTCTAGTGGTGAAAACCAGGTTTACACAATACAATAATCTGTCTGGGGCTAATTTTACATGATTCTGAGAAAGAAACATCTTGTTAAATGATTTAGATAGGAAATAACTGAAAAGCTTTTTAAGTGAAAGAAACTATGTTTTCAGGCCACAAGAAGCTGTTTGGGGCTAAATTCACATGATTCTGACATCGAAACATCTTTATGAGAGATTCTGGTAGAAAATGACTGCAACGCTGTGTTAGTGATGGGAACAACGCTTTTAGGCCACAATAAGCTCTTTGGTGCTATAATTATATGATTCTGGAATAGAAACATCTTTTTACGAGATTCAGGTAGGACATTTCTGCAAAGCTGTTTAGTGATGAATACCAGGTTTACACAATACAATAATCTGTCAGGGGCTAATTTTACATGATTCTGAGAAGGAAACATCTTTATATGAGATTCAGGTAGAAAATGTCTGGAAATCTTTTTTAGTGAAGGGAACAACGTTTTTAGGCCAATAAGCTCTTTGGTGCTATATTTACATGATTCTGGAATAGAAACATCTTTTTACGAGATTCAAGTAGGACATTTCTGCAAAGCTGTTTAGTGATGAAAACCAGGTTTACACAATACAATAATCTGTTTGGGGCTAATTTTACATGATTCTGAGAAAGAAACATCTTTATATGAGATTCAGGTAGAAAATGTCTGGAAAACTTGTTTTAGTGAAGGGAACAACTTTTTTAGGCCACAATAAGCTCTTTGGAGCTATATTTCCATGATTCTGGAATAGAAACATCTTTTTACCAGATTCAGGTAGGACATTTCTGCAAAGCTGTTTAGTGGTGAAAATCAGGTTTACACAAAACAATAATCTGTCTGGGGCTAATTTTACATGATTCTGAGAAAGAAACATCTTGTTAAATGATTTAGATAGGAAATAACTGCAAAGCTTTTTAAGTGAAAGAAACTATGTTTTCAAGCCACAAGAAGCTGTTTGGGGCTAAATTCACATGATTCTGACATCGAAACATCTTTATGAGAGATTCTGGTAGAAAATGACTGCAACGCTGTGTTAGTGATGGGAACAATGTTTTTAGGCCACAATAAGCTCTTTGGTGCTATATTTACATGATTCTGGAATAGAAACATCTTTTTACGAGATTCAGGTAGGACATTTCTGCAAAGCTGTTTAGTGATGAAAACCAGGTTTACACAATACAATAATCTGTCAGGGGCTAATTTTACATGATTCTGAGAAAGAAACATCTTTATATGAGATTCAGGTAGAAAATGTCTGGAAAGCTTGTTTTAGTGAAGGGAACAACGTTTTTAGGCCAATAAGCTCTTTGGTGCTATATTTACATGATTCTGGAATAGAAACATCTTTTTACGAGATTCAGGTAGGACATTTCTGCAAAGCTGTTTAGTGATGAAAACCAGGTTTACACATACAATAATCTGTTTGGGGCTAATTTTACATGATTCTGAGAAAGAAACATCTTTATGAGAGATTCTGGTAGAAAATGACTGCAATGCTGTGTTAGTGATGGGAACAACGCTTTTAGGCCACAATAAGCTCTTTGGTGCTATAATTATATGATTCTGGAATAGAAACATCTTTTTAAATGATTCAGGTAGGAAATAACTGCAAAGCTTTTTAAGTGAAAGAAACTATGTTTTCAAGGCCACAAGAAGCTGTTTGGGGCTAAATTCACATGATTCTGACATCGAAACATCTTTATGAGAGATTCTGGTAGAAAATGACTGCAACGCTGTGTTAGTGATGGGAACAATGTTTTTAGGCCACAATAAGCTCTTTGGTGCTATATTTACATGATTCTGGAATAGAAACATCTTTTTACGAGATTCAGGTAGGACATTTCTGCAAAGCTGTTTAGTGATGAAAACCAGGTTTACACAATACAATAATCTGTTTGGGGCTAATTTTACATGATTCTGAGAAAGAAACATCTTTATATGAGATTCAGGTAGATAATGTCTGAAAGCTTGTTTTAGTGAAGGGAACAACGTTTTTAGGACACAATAAGCTCTTTGGTGCTATAGTTACATGATTCTGGAATAGAAACATCTTTTTACGAGAATCAGGTAGGACATTTCTGCAAAGCTGTCTAGTGGTGAAAACCAGGTTTACACAATACAATAATCTGTCTGGGGCTAATTTTACATGATTCTGAGAAAGAAACATCTTGTTAAATGATTTCAGATAGGAAATAACTGAAAAGCTTTTTAAGTGAAAGAAACTATGTTTTCAGGCCACAAGAAGCTGTTTGGGGCTAAATTCACATGATTCTGACATCGAAACATCTTTATGAGAGATTCTGGTAGAAAATGACTGCAACGCTGTGTTAGTGATGGGAACAACGTTTTTAGGCCACAATAAGCTCTTTGGTGCTATATTTACATGATTCTGGAATAGAAACATCTTTTTACGAGATTCAGGTAGGACATTTCTGCAAAGCTGTTTAGTGATGAAAACCAGGTTTACACAATACAATGATCTGTCAGGGGCTAATTTTACATGATTCTGAGAAAGAAACATCTTTATATGAGATTCAGGTAGAAAATGTCTGGAAAGCTTGTTTTAGTGAAGGGAACAACGTTTTTAGGCCAATAAGCTCTTTGGTGCTATATTTACATGATTCTGGAATAGAAACATCTTTTTAAAGATTCAGGTAGGAAATACTGCAAAGCTGATTAGTGGTGAAAACCAGGTTTACACAATACAATAATCTGTCTCGGGGCTAATTTTACATGATTCTGAGAAAGAAACATCTTTATATGAGATTCAGGTAGAAAATGTCTGGAAAGCTTGTTTTAGTGATGGGAACAACGTTTTTAGGCCACAATAAGCTCTTTGGTGCTATATTTACATGATTCTGGTATAGAAACATCTTTTTACGAGATTCAGGTAGGACATTTCTGCAAAGCTGATTAGTGGTGAAAACCAGGTTTACACAATACAATAATCTGTCTCGGGGCTAATTTTATATGATTCTGAGAGAGAAACATCTTTATATGAGATTCAGGTAGAAAATGTCTGGAAAGCTTGTTTTAGTGAAGGGAACAACGTTTTTAGGCCAATAAGCTCTTTGGTGCTATATTTACATAATTCTGGAATAGATACAACTTGTTAAAAGATTCAGGTAGGAAATGACTGCAAAGCTTTTTAAGTGAAATGAACCATGTCTTAAGGCCACAAGAAGCTCTTTGGGGGCTAAATTCACAGTATTGTGACGTTAAAAAAAACATCTTATTCAGGTAGAAAATGTCTGGAAAGCTTGTTTTAGTGATGGGAACAACGTTTTTAGGCCACAATAAGCTCTTTGGTGCTATATTTACATGATTCTGGAATAGAAACATCTTTTTACGAGATTCAGGTAGGACATTTCTGCAAAGCTGATTAGTGGTGAAAACCAGGTTTACACAATACAATAATCTGTCTCGGGCTAATTTTACATGATCCTGAAAGAGAAACATCTTTATATGAGATTCAGGTAGAAAATGTCTAGAAAGCTTGTTTTAGTGAAGGGAACAACGTTTTTAGGCCAATAAGCTCTTTGGTGCTATATTTACATAATTCTGGAATAGATACATCTTGTTAAGAGATTCAGGTAGGAAATGACTGCAAAGCTTTTTAAGTGAAAGAAACTATGTTTTCAGGCCACAAGAAGCTGTTTGGGGCTAAATTCACATGATTCTGACATCGAAACATCTTTATGAGAGACTCTGGTAGAAAATGACTGCAACGCTGTGTTAGTGATGGGAACAACGTTTTTAGGCCACAATAAGCTCTTTGGTGCTATATTTACATGATTCTGGAATAGAAACATCTTTTTACGAGATTCAGGTAGGACATTTCTGCAAAGCTGATTAGTGGTGAAAACCAGGT
Organism: Sander lucioperca; assembly: GCF_008315115.2. Classification (NCBI taxonomy): domain Eukaryota; kingdom Metazoa; phylum Chordata; class Actinopteri; order Perciformes; family Percidae; genus Sander; species Sander lucioperca. Next base: position 31,376,857 of record NC_050179.1, on the reverse strand, counting down.
TTACACAATACAATAATCTGTCTCGGGGCTAATTTTATATGATTCTGAGAGAGAAACATCTTTATATGAGATTCAGGTAGAAAATGTCTGGAAAGTTGTTTTAGTGAAGGGAACAACGTTTTTAGGCCAATAAGCTCTTTGGTGCTATATTTACATAATTCTGGAATAGATACAACTTGTTAAAAGATTCAGGTAGGAAATGACTGCAAAGCTTTTTAAGTGAAATGAACCATGTCTTAAGGCCACAAGAAGCTCTTTGGGGGCTAAATTCACAGTATTGTGACGTTAAAAAAAACATCTTATTCAGGTAGAAAATGTCTGGAAAGCTTGTTTTAGTGAAGGGAACAACGTTTTTAGGCCACAATAAGCTCTTTGGTGCTATATTTACATGATTCTGGAATAGAAACATCTTTTTACGAGATTCAGGTAGGACATTTCTGCAAAGCTGTTTAGTGGTGAAAACCAGGTTTACACAATGCATAATCTGTCTGGGGCTAATTTTACATGATTCTGAGAAAGAAACATCTTGTTAAATGATTCAGATAGGAAATAACTGCAAAGCTTTTTAAGTGAAAGAAACTATGTTTTCAGGCCACAAGAAGCTGTTTGGGGCTAAATTCACATGATTCTGACATCGAACACATTTATGAGAGATTCTGGTAGAAAATGTCTGCAATGCTGTGTTAGTGATGGGAACAACGCTTTTAGGCCACAATAAGCTCTTTGGTGCTATAATTATATGATTCTGGAAAAGAAACATCTTTTTAAATGATTCAGGTAGGAAATAACTGCAAAGCTTTTTAAGTGAAAGAAACTATGTTTTCAAGGCCACAAGAAGCTGTTTGGGGCTAAATTCACATGATTCTGACATCGAAACATCTTTATGAGAGATTCTGGTAGAAAATGACTGCAACACTGTGTTAGTGATGGGAACAATGTTTTTAGGCCACAATAATCTCTTTGGTGCTATATTTACATGATTCTGGAATAGAAACATCTTTTTACGAGATTCAGGTAGGACATTTCTGCAAAGCTGTTTAGTGATGAAAACCAGGTTTACACAATACAATAATCTGTTTGGGGCTAATTTTACATGATTCTGAGAAAGAAACATCTTTATATGAGATTCAGGTAGATAATGTCTGAAAGCTTGTTTTAGTGAAGGGAACAACGTTTTTAGGACACAATAAGCTCTTTGGTGCTATAGTTACATGATTCTGGAATAGAAACATCTTTTTACGAGAATCAGGTAGGACATTTCTGCAAAGCTGTCTAGTGGTGAAAACCAGGTTTACACAATACAATAATCTGTCTGGGGCTAATTTTACATGATTCTGAGAAAGAAACATCTTGTTAAATGATTTAGATAGGAAATAACTGAAAAGCTTTTTAAGTGAAAGAAACTATGTTTTCAGGCCACAAGAAGCTGTTTGGGGCTAAATTCACATGATTCTGACATCGAAACATCTTTATGAGAGATTCTGGTAGAAAATGACTGCAACGCTGTGTTAGTGATGGGAACAATGTTTTTAGGCCACAATAAGCTCTTTGGTGCTATATTTACATGATTCTGGAATAGAAACATCTTTTTACGAGATTCAGGTAGGACATTTCTGGTAAAGCTGTTTAGTGATGAAAACCAGGTTTACACAATACAATGATCTGTCAGGGGCTTATTTTACATGATTCTGAGAAAGAAACATCTTTATATGAGATTCAGGTAGAAAATGTCTGGAAAGCTTGTTTTAGTGAAGAGAACAACGTTTTTAGGCCAATAAGCTCTTTGGTGCTATATTTACATGATTCTGGAATAGAAACATCTTTTTAAATGATTCAGGTAGGAAATAACTGCAAAGCTGATTAGTGGTGAAAACCAGGTTTACACAATACAATAATCTGTCTCGGGCTAATTTTACATGATTCTGAGAAAGAAACATATTTATATGAGATTCAGGTAGAAAATGTCTGGAAAGCTTGTTTTAGTGATGGGAACAACGTTTTTAGGCCACAATAAGCTCTTTGGTGCTATATTTACATGATTCTGGAATAGAAACATCTTTTTACGAGATTCAGGTAGGACATTTCTGCAAAGCTGATTAGTGGTGAAAACCAGGTTTACACAATACAATAATCTGTCTCGGGCTAATTTTATATGATTCTGAGAGAGAAACATCTTTATATGAGATTCAGGTAGAAAATGTCTGGAAAGCTTGTTTTAGTGAAGGGAACAACGTTTTTAGGCCAATAAGCTCTTTGGTGCTATATTTACATAATTCTGGAATAGATACAACTTGTTAAAAGATTCAGGTAGGAAATGACTGCAAAGCTTTTTAAGTGAAATGAACCATGTCTTAAGGCCACAAGAAGCTCTTTGGGGGCTAAATTCACAGTATTGTGACGTTAAAAAAAACATCTTATTCAGGTAGAAAATGTCTGGAAAGCTTGTTTTAGTGATGGGAACAACGTTTTTAGGCCACAATAAGCTCTTTGGTGCTATATTTACATGATTCTGGAATAGAAACATCTTTTTACGAGATTCAGGTAGGACATTTCTGCAAAGCTGATTAGTGGTGAAAACCAGGTTTACACAATACAATAATCTGTCTCGGGCTAATTTTACATGATCCTGAAAGAGAAACATCTTTATATGAGATTCAGGTAGAAAATGTCTAGAAAGCTTGTTTTAGTGAAGGGAACAACGTTTTTAGGCCAATAAGCTCTTTGGTGCTATATTTACATAATTCTGGAATAGATACATCTTGTTAAGAGATTCAGGTAGGAAATGACTGCAAAGCTTTTATGTGAAAGAAACTATGTTTTCAGGCCACAAGAAGCTGTTTGGGGCTAAATTCACATGATTCTGACATCGAAACATCTTTATGAGAGACTCTGGTAGAAAATGACTGCAACGCTGTGTTAGTGATGGGAACAACGTTTTTAGGCCACAATAAGCTCTTTGGTGCTATATTTACATGATTCTGGAATAGAAACATCTTTTTACGAGATTCAGGTAGGACATTTCTGCAAAGCTGATTAGTGGTGAAAACCAGGTTTACACAATACAATAATCTGTCTCGGGCTAATTTTATATGATTCTGAGAGAGAAACATCTTTATATGAGATTCAGGTAGAAAATGTCTGGAAAGCTTGTTTTAGTGAAGGGAACAACGTTTTTAGGCCAATAAGCTCTTTGGTGCTATATTTACATAATTCTGGAATAGATACAACTTGTTAAAAGATTCAGGTAGGAAATGACTGCAAAGCTTTTTAAGTGAAATGAACCATGTCTTAAGGCCACAAGAAGCTCTTTGGGGGCTAAATTCACAGTATTGTGACGTTAAAAAAAACATCTTATTCAGGTAGAAAATGTCTGGAAAGCTTGTTTTAGTGAAGGGAACAACGTTTTTAGGCCACAATAAGCTCTTTGGTGCTATATTTACATGATTCTGGAATAGAAACATCTTTTTACGAGATTCAGGTAGGACATTTCTGCAAAGCTGTTTAGTGGTGAAAACCAGGTTTACACAATACAATAATCTGTCAGGGGCTAATTTTACATGATTCTGAGAAGGAAACATCTTTATATGAGATTCAGGTAGAAAATGTCTGGAAATCTTTTTTTAGTGAAGGGAACAACGTTTTTAGGCCAATAAGCTCTTTGGTGCTATATTTACATGATTCTGGAATAGAAACATCTTTTTACGAGATTCAAGTAGGACATTTCTGCAAAGCTGTTTAGTGATGAAAACCAGGTTTACACAATACAATAATCTGTTTGGGGCTAATTTTACATGATTCTGAGAAAGAAACATCTTTATATGAGATTCAGGTAGAAAATGTCTGGAAAACTTGTTTTAGTGAAGGGAACAACTTTTTTAGGCCACAATAAGCTCTTTGGAGCTATATTTACATGATTCTGGAATAGAAACATCTTTTTACCAGATTCAGGTAGGACATTGCTGCAAAGCTGTTTAGTGGTGAAAATCAAGTTTACACAAAACAATAATCTGTCTGGGGCTAATTTTACATGATTCTGAGAAAGAAACATCTTGTTAAATGATTTAGATAGGAAATAACTGCAAAGCTTTTTAAGTGAAAGAAACTATGTTTTCAGGCCACAAGAAGCTGTTTGGGGCTAAATTCACATGATTCTGACATCGAAACATCTTTATGAGAGATTCTGGTAGAAAATGACTGCAACGCTGTGTTAGTGATGGGAACAATGTTTTTAGGCCACAATAAGCTCTTTGGTGCTATATTTACATGATTCTGGAATAGAAACATCTTTTTACGAGATTCAGGTAGGACATTTCTGCAAAGCTGTTTAGTGATGAAAACCAGGTTTACACAATACAATAATCTGTCAGGGGCTAATTTTACATGATTCTGAGAAAGAAACATCTTTATATGAGATTCAGGTAGAAAATGTCTGGAAAGCTTGTTTTAGTGAAGGGAACAACGTTTTTAGGCCAATAAGCTCTTTGGTGCTATATTTACATGATTCTGGAATAGAAACATCTTTTTACGAGATTCAGGTAGGACATTTCTGCAAAGCTGTTTAGTGATGAAAACCAGGTTTACACAATACAATAATCTGTTTGGGGCTAATTTTACATGATTCTGAGAAAGAAACATCTTTATGAGAGATTCTGGTAGAAAATGACTGCAATGCTGTGTTAGTGATGGGAACAACGCTTTTAGGCCACAATAAACTCTTTGGTGCTATAATTATATGATTCTGGAATAGAAACATCTTTTTAAATGATTCAGGTAGGAAATAACTGCAAAGCTTTTTAAGTGAAAGAAACTATGTTTTCAAGGCCACAAGAAGCTGTTTGGGGCTAAATTCACATGATTCTGACATCGAAACATCTTTATGAGAGATTCTGGTAGAAAATGACTGCAACGCTGTGTTAGTGATGGGAACAATGTTTTTAGGCCACAATAAGCTCTTTGGTGCTATATTTACATGATTCTGGAATAGAAACATCTTTTTACGAGATTCAGGTAGGACATTTCTGCAAAGCTGTTTAGTGATGAAAACCAGGTTTACACAATACAATAATCTGTTTGGGGCTAATTTTACATGATTCTGAGAAAGAAACATCTTTATATGAGATTCAGGTAGATAATGTCTGAAAGCTTGTTTTAGTGAAGGGAACAACGTTTTTAGGACACAATAAGCTCTTTGGTGCTATATTTACATGATTCTGGAATAGAAACATGTTTTTACGAGAATCAGGTAGGACATTTCTGCAAAGCTGTCTAGTGGTGAAAACCAGGTTTACACAATACAATAATCTGTCTGGGGCTAATTTTACATGATTCTGAGAAAGAAACATCTTGTTAAATGATTTAGATAGGAAATAACTGAAAAGCTTTTTAAGTGAAAGAAACTATGTTTTCAGGCCACAAGAAGCTGTTTGGGGCTAAATTCACATGATTCTGACATCGAAACATCTTTATGAGAGATTCTGGTAGAAAATGACTGCAACGCTGTGTTAGTGATGGGAACAATGTTTTTAGGCCACAATAAGCTCTTTGGTGCTATATTTACATGATTCTGGAATAGAAACATCTTTTTACGAGATTCAGGTAGGACATTTCTGCAAAGCTGTTTAGTGATGAAAACCAGGTTTACACAATACAATGATCTGTCAGGGGCTTATTTTACATGATTCTGAGAAAGAAACATCTTTATATGAGATTCAGGTAGAAAATGTCTGGAAAGCTTGTTTTAGTGAAGAGAACAACGTTTTTAGGCCAATAAGCTCTTTGGTGCTATATTTACATGATTCTGGAATAGAAACATCTTTTTAAATGATTCAGGTAGGAAATAACTGCAAAGCTTTTTAAGTAAAAGAAACTATGTTTTCAGGCCACAAGAAGCTGTTTGGGGCTAAATTCACATGATTCTGACATCGAAACATCTTTATGAGAGATTCTGGTAGAAAATGACTGCAACGCTGTGTTAGTGATGGGAACAACGCTTTTAGGCCACAATAAGCTCTTTGGTGCTATATTTACATGATTCTGGAATAGAAACATCTTTTTACGAGATTCAGGTAGGACATTTCTGCAAAGCTGTTTAGTGATGAAAACCAGGTTTACACAATACAATAATCTGTTTGGGGCTAATTTTACATGATTCTGAGAAAGAAACATCTTTATGAGAGATTCTGGTAGAAAATGACTGCAATGCTGTGTTAGTGATGGGAACAACGCTTTTAGGCCACAATAAACTCTTTGGTGCTATAATTATATGATTCTGGAATAGAAACATCTTTTTAAATGATTCAGGTAGGAAATAACTGCAAAGCTTTTTAAGTGAAAGAAACTATGTTTTCAAGGCCACAAGAAGCTGTTTGGGGCTAAATTCACATGATTCTGACATCGAAACATCTTTATGAGAGATTCTGGTAGAAAATGACTGCAACACTGTGTTAGTGATGGGAACAATGTTTTTAGGCCACAATAAGCTCTTTGGTGCTATATTTACATGATTCTGGAATAGAAACATCTTTTTACGAGATTCAGGTAGGACATTTCTGCAAAGCTGTTTAGTGATGAAAACCAGGTTTACACAATACAATAATCTGTCAGGGGCTAATTTTACATGATTCTGAGAAAGAAACATCTTTATATGAGATTCAGGTAGAAAATGTCTGGAAAGCTTGTTTTAGTGAAGGGAACAACGTTTTTAGGCCAATAAGCTCTTTGGTGCTATATTTACATGATTCTGGAATAGAAACATCTTTTTACGAGATTCAGGTAGGACATTTCTGCAAAGCTGTTTAGTGATGAAAACCAGGTTTACACAATACAATAATCTGTTTGGGGCTAATTTTACATGATTCTGAGAAAGAAACATCTTTATGAGAGATTCTGGTAGAAAATGACTGCAATGCTGTGTTAGTGATGGGAACAACGCCTTTAGGCCACAATAAGCTCTTTGGTGCTATAATTATATGATTCTGGAATAGAAACATCTTTTATATATGATTCAGGTAGGAAATAACTGCAAAGCTTTTTAAGTGAAAGAAACTATGTTTTCAAGGCCACAAGAAGCTGTTTGGGGCTAAATTCACATGATTCTGACATCGAAACATCTTTATGAGAGATTCTGGTAGAAAATGACTGCAACGCTGTGTTAGTGATGGGAACAATGTTTTTAGGCCACAATAAGCTCTTTGGTGCTATATTTACATGATTCTGGAATAGAAACATCTTTTTACGAGATTCAGGTAGGAAATAACTGCAAAGCTGTTTAGTGATGAAAACCAGGTTTACACAATACAATAATCTGTTTGGGGCTAATTTTACATGATTCTGAGAAAGAAACATCTTTATATGAGATTCAGGTAGATAATGTCTGGAAAGCTTGTTTTAGTGAAGGGAACAACGTTTTTAGACCACAATAAGCTCTTTGGTGCTATATTTACATGATTCTGGAATAGAAACATCTTTTTCCGAGATTCAGGTAGGACATTTCTGCAAAGCTGTTTAGTGGTGAAAACCAGGTTTACACAATACAATAATCTGTCTGGGGCTAATTTTACATGATTCTGAGAAAGAAACATCTTGTTAAATGATTTAGATAGGAAATAACTGCAAAGTTTTTTAAGTGAAAGAAACTATGTTTTCAGGCCACAAGAAGCTGTTTGGGGCTAAATTCACATGATTCTGACATCGAAACATCTTTATGAGAGATTCTGGTAGAAAATGACTGCAACGCTGTGTTAGTGATGGGAACAACGTTTTTAGGCCACAATAAGCTCTTTGGTGCTATATTTACATCATTCTGGAATAGAAACATCTTTTTACGAGATTCAGGTAGGACATTTCTGCAAAGCTGTTTAGTGATGAATACCAGGTTTACACAATACAATAATCTGTCAGGGGCTAATTTTACATGATTCTGAGAAAGAAACATCTTTATATGAGATTCAGGTAGAAAATGTCTGGAAAGCTTGTTTTAGTGAAGGGAACAACGTTTTTAGGCCAATAAGCTCTTTGGTGCTATATTTACATGATTCTGGAATAGAAACATCTTTTTACGAGATTCAGGTAGGACATTTCTGCAAAGCTGTTTAGTGATGAAAACCAGGTTTACACAATACAATAATCTGTTTGGGGCTAATTTTACATGATTCTGAGAAAGAAACATCTTTATGAGAGATTCTGGTAGAAAATGACTGCAATGCTGTGTTAGTGATGGGAACAACGCTTTTAGGCCACAATAAGCTCTTTGGTGCTATAATTATATGATTCTGGAATAGAAACATCTTTTATATATGATTCAGGTAGGAAATAACTGCAAAGCTTTTTAAGTGAAAGAAACTATGTTTTCAAGGCCACAAGAAGCTGTTTGGGGCTAAATTCACATGATTCTGACATCGAAACATCTTTATGAGAGATTCTGGTAGAAAATGACTGCAACGCTGTGTTAGTGATGGGAACAATGTTTTTAGGCCACAATAAGCTCTTTGGTGCTATATTTACATGATTCTGGAATAGAAACATCTTTTTACGAGATTCAGGTAGGACATTTCTGCAAAGCTGTTTAGTGATGAAAACCAGGTTTACACAATACAATAATCTGTTTGGGGCTAATTTTACATGATTCTGAGAAAGAAACATCTTTATATGAGATTCAGGTAGATAATGTCTGAAAGCTTGTTTTAGTGAAGGGAACAACGTTTTTAGTACACAATAAGCTCTTTGGTGCTATATTTACATGATTCTGGAATAGAAACATCTTTTTAAATGATTCAGGTAGGAAATAACTGCAAAGCTGTTTAGTGATGAAAACCAGGTTTACACAATACAATAATCTGTTTGGGGCTAATTTTACATGATTCTGAGAAAGAAACATCTTTATATGAGATTCAGGTAGATAATGTCTGGAAAGCTTGTTTTAGTGAAGGGAACAACGTTTTTAGACCACAATAAGCTCTTTGGTGCTATATTTACATGATTCTGGAATAGAAACATCTTTTTACGAGATTCAGGTAGGACATTTCTGCAAAGCTGTTTAGTGGTGAAAACCAGGTTTACACAATACAATAATCTGTCTGGGGCTAATTTTACATGATTCTGAGAAAGAAACATCTTGTTAAATGATTTAGATAGGAAATAACTGCAAAGTTTTTTAAGTGAAAGAAACTATGTTTTCAGGCCACAAGAAGCTGTTTGGGGCTAAATTCACATGATTCTGACATCGAAACATCTTTATGAGAGATTCTGGTAGAAAATGACTGCAACGCTGTGTTAGTGATGGGAACAACGTTTTTAGGCCACAATAAGCTCTTTGGTGCTATATTTACATCATTCTGGAATAGAAACATCTTTTTACGAGATTCAGGTAGGACATTTCTGCAAAGCTGTTTAGTGATGAATACCAGGTTTACACAATACAATAATCTGTCAGGGGCTAATTTTACATGATTCTGAGAAAGAAACATCTTTATATGAGATTCAGGTAGAAAATGTCTGGAAAGCTTGTTTTAGTGAAGGGAACAACGTTTTTAGGCCAATAAGCTCTTTGGTGCTATATTTACATGATTCTGGAATAGAAACATCTTTTTACGAGATTCAGGTAGGACATTTCTGCAAAGCTGTTTAGTGATGAAAACCAGGTTTACACAATACAATAATCTGTTTGGGGCTAATTTTACATGATTCTGAGAAAGAAACATCATTATATGAGATTCAGGTAGAAAATGTCTGGAAAGCTTGTTTTAGTGAAGGGAACACCGTTTTTAGGCCACAATAAGCTCCAATCCAGTGTGTCCTATGGCATATGTTGAAGTGGATCTGCTGGTGATTTGGTTTCTTGGAACAGTGGGAAATGTTGTCCCAAACTGTCTCCCAATTAATTACGTTCCCCTCCGACCTCAGCTCTCGCTCCCATTTCTTTACTATTCGGAGTTCTCCTACAGATATTTGCATCAGTTTAGCATAAATCCTGGACACCAATCCTGTCACCGTAGAATCAACAAGCCATTTAATGATTGGGTGCATCTCAAGACTGTTCACCCATGGTACTCTATAACATTTTAGGGCTGATCTTAAGCGAAGATAAAGGAAGAAGGATGTCCTGGGGACCTCAAAGCTAGCTCTCAGGTTTTCAAAACTTAACATACCTTCATTATTGAATAATTGGTCTAGAGTATAAATACCTCTGTCACTCCACTGGTTATAAACAAAAGGTTTGTTACCAGACATTAAGTGTATGTTGTGCCAAATTGGGGTGTTCAAATGCCACTCATTGGTGTAGCGTAGTTGCTCCTCGACCTGTTTAAAGTTGGTCAATGTGTTGCTGATACTATTATCAGCAACACATTGACCAACTGTGTGTATCTCTGGTCTAGAGTATAAATACCTCTGTCACTCCACTGTATGCTAGCCTATGAGCCATAGGCTAGCATACACTTTTTTGGACACACACCTGTAAAGGCAAGGTCTTGCAGTCTTAGACTTCCAGTGAGGTTTTGCTCTATTTCTCTCCATGGGACTGTGATGAGGGGTCCATCCACACTCTGAGGGCCCGTAGCTGAAAAGCTCTGTGGTACACTTTTAAGGTTGGGGAGGGCCAGGCCTCCTGTGTTTGTGGTACGTTGCAGGGTAGAGTATTTTAGCCTAGGTTGTTTATTATTCCAAATATACTGCCGAATTACGGTATCAAGTTTCTTCCAGAAATGTATTGGTGGGGGTAAGGGGATCATTGTACTTAAGAAATTCACACGAGGAACTATGTTCACTTTAACGACAATCCTGGACCGTAGCGATGCCAGCAAGCAGACCAATTGGCCAGATCTCTTTGAACACCACTTAGTATAGTTTCATAGTTGCCCTGGACAACTTGCTGTAGCGATGCGTGAATGGTGATGCCCAAATATGTAATTTTGCTTTGGGTTACTAATAGCTGATGTCGCCTGTCTGTTGTTCAACAGACGATGAAGATTTATTCCAGTTGATTTCATAGCCGGAGATTGAGCCAAATTCGTTAAAGATCTTAAAGGGATATATCACCGTTGGAAAGATGAATATATTTTTAAATTGGGTCACTTATGTAGTAGAAATGTGAATTTTTTTTAGAAATTGGTGGCTTCTAGGCTGAGAAAAGCCAGAAAATGTGTTTATGGCTTATGTGGATGAAAGACACCAAATCCCAGAATGCACTTGCTTCGCTGCTTTAGAGTCTACTCCCAAGCCATGCCTACCATTTACAGACAGTCAACTCAATCGTGTGCTTTATTGTCATTTCAACCATATACACAAAACTGCTGTGAGATCACATTAACGATCATCGTTTTTTGTGAGAAAATAAGGAAATTCAATTATTAAAAAGGTAAAAAATAGAAACAAGATTTTTTATCATTATTGGTGCTTATTTCTTAGAACTTAATCAGAACAGGTGAAAGTGCTTGAAATGTAACACTTTTGTAACTTTGTGTGGGAATAGCAGGTGCAGAAAGACAACATTCACACACACACACACACACACACACACACACAACAGGCCCAGTTAGGAAGAGGACACAGTTAAGTTTCATACCACCTACAATTATTACACTCGGTCCAGTAGACCCGAACACCTCATATGTAATTGTTATGCGTAGGGGGTTGTACCGTGTGCAGTCATTGAAAATAAGTTATTTTTTATGTTCTTCACAGAAAATGAGCCAAGGCCAATGAGTTTGAGTTAGAAGAAATAATAAATAGCATAATATTTCTTTATTATTAAAATTTAGAGTGTGATCACATACAGGCTGTGCGCTATGCATCCAGAGTACTTGTCCATGTGATATTTTGTGTTACCATCGGAGTTCACTAAAACGCAGTCTACAAAACCTTGGGAGCATTACGCACGATCACACGCATGGTCAAAAGGTTGAGGAAAACTGGGCACATTTTTACGCATGGAAATTCTTTATAAATCCCAACTTTTGCGAGGAATGTTGCAACGGCAAATTTCACCCTGCTTCACGCAACTTTTTCTTACGTAACAGGTTTCATGCGCAGGGGCCTTTGAAAAAAAGGTCTTTCACAAGTTGGCAACAAACGATTGTCTTAGACATACTTTCATGCTGGAGCATAAGCTTTCCCTTAAGGCTCTGACACACCAACCCGATTATCGGCCGTCGGACAGTCTGGCGAGATCAGTGACTCGAGTCTGTTCGGTGTGTTCCATGCCATCGTCAGTCGGAGGAGCCGTTGGCATCCATTTTGGCCGATTTGACTTGCTGAATCGGCCAGTGGGCAGTCAGACTCAATGACCAATCTGATTGGTGGAGTGCTAGCCCTTGACTAGCGAATCAGTGCTTCTTCCACAAGAAGAAACCCGAGAGCTGACAACACCAGTATCTTCTTATTACTAGCCATCGTATTTTCTTCTGTTCAGCGAGTAATGACAACGATCCTTCTTGACTACTATCAACACTCTCTGATGAAAATAATGACTGACGACAGTGTGCTCTGTGTTTACTAGGTCTAAAGAGATGTTCCGTCATTTCCGGTTTTCATTTTTTGGGCGACAATACAGATTAGTGCCGTCTGCTGTTATGGAGACGTATTATGTCTTGCGCATGTGCAGAACGTACGCTCAAGTCGGCATTGCTTCGGTGTGTTCCAAGGCACTTTTTTGAGAGACGGGAGCCGACTGATCAGTCCGACTGCCTTTTCTACCAACGGTTGGCCATCGGGTTGGTGTGTCAAAGCCTTTACCTGGAAGAAAGGCACCTTACCCAAACCAGAAGAAAACAGCCCCAAAATTACTTGTGTGGAAGATTAGGTCCACATACTTTTGGCCATATAGTGTTTAAAATACACTTGTGATACCACACAAGTAAGCTGGATTTCTTTACATTATACAGTGCAAATCTTTGGTCATTCAGATGTCAGTTAACCACTGAATGTCAAACAAATACACTTCACACAGCCCCATCACATTTTCCAAGTTTAATAGTTACAGAATGAAAAAACACTGAAATGTTTTTGTCGTCACATACATACCATGATTTGGCACAAAATCCCCCACAATCCACTCCAATAAGCAAAGTCACAGAGGCACTTTCATAATGAGCAGGCCGCCTGTGAGCCGGTGAAGACACTGAGAAGTCTGGAGATCAGAAACATCCATACAGACAGGGGACTTCAGCAACCATTCAGCCTCCCAGAAACCGCGACGAAAAATAGAAAAAACACTAAACCAGAAGAGTGCATCTCTCGAGTGTCTTGAGTGCAGGGGGGTCAGTCCAGAGATTCATCTGAGCTAAACAGTATTGACTTTCCTCTGTGGGACTCGGCATGGACAGTCCAGAATCATGTTTTAATGTTTTCTTTTATTTAGACAAACCCAAATAAAAGGCACATAAAACATTGCACATAATTATTCTCAATGGACATACATTTAAAAAAAAATGTAGGAATGTTTTACCTTTCTGCTAATCAGAAAGCCTAGCCGTTTTATATACAAAATTACCATGTTAATGTTCTAATACAAAAAGATTTATAAAAGGTTATTTTTTTCTTGCATGTGTCTGTCATAACTAACATGTCCTCTGAACTAAATTGTTTTGTACAAAGATATACATTCATTTGCCTTCACATCTGCCAAACTCATCACAAACTTCACAATCTTCCAAATCATTATTTGGCCAAATGTTTTTCACATTAGTTTGGAGTCCAATTACAAAAATAAACCACATGGTTAAATGTCACCGATATATTTACATGACCTTGACCCAAGTAAAGATCTCAATTCATGTTTCAATGTTGTTCCTGAAGTAGAATAACTTCACAATCATTAGGTTCAAAAAATAAAAAAGTTTTTTACAACATAGTTTGGTTGCCAGACCTGTGGGGCCCTTGGCCGTCTGAACTGATGAAGGCTTCCCTCACAAAACTATTCCATCACACAGCACGCCTAGAGGAGGAAGCATTAACATGTGGAAAAGTCTTGCAAAGTATTTCAGGCACACTTGTTAACGGCCACTGGAGAAGGACAAATGACACTACACACTTCCTTTCATCCTAATTTTTTTAGTGTTTTGTTTTCATAAAAAATCACTAGCCTTCTAATAATGGTTGTTGAACTCAAACCTACACTGGACAAGCTCAGTCATCCACATGCAACACTGAAAAAAATCAAATCAAATAAAGAATTAAATTCATGATGCCATTCCACATTAGAGCATTTCCTTGATGGACAGGGTTTGTATGCATACAATGAAATTAAGGGGCCCCTAAGTACCACTCTTCTGTAGTGTGCACATCCTACAGATTGCTGCGTTTCAGAGTTCCTGCACTGAAAAAGGGCCGTAACTACAAACAGGCTTCTACGAACTAATTCACTCATGTTTAAGACAAACTCCGCCAGGGAACTGTAGGATATTATGCGAGCCTGTCTGTTGAGGCCGAGATCACATAAGAGACTTGACATGTTCACTCTTTTTTTCAGTCACTATCCATGAGCTTGGTCGTGACAAGCACACGTTCTCGAAACTATTTAGGTGGAATTCTGGACCTAGGCCTATGGCCTTTCAGATCAGAAAGAAACACTTTGTCTTTAGACATGGTTGATGAGATGCAACAACCTTCAACCTTTGTTAGAAGCATACTAAACTCAGCGACCCCAAAAACAGATGCCTGTTCAGCTCTGGCCCTGATAACAACTGTCACACATACTGTACATAGTGACAGACCTTTAGCGTTTCAATGATAAAACTGACCATGTAAATGAAGGAAGGTGGTCCTTTCTACGGATACTGCATTCAAGATCGTCTAGACTGCTGAATAGAATCGACTCTGAACGAGAAAATGATCGAGCAATGGTCAAAGTATCTGGTCCTCTGTGGGTTAAGGCATGAAAGGAAGACTTTCATCTGCTACGATGTTAAGGTATGTTCTGGCATCAAGGTGTCCATCGTCAGGGGGCTATTTATGTCAGCTGAAAATGAACGCACACGTACAATGAATCAATGTATTTATTTGTGCCACATCCCTATAAGACTATTGTGAGATACAACTAGTACACCTGATCTTTGAGCGGGATATAAAGCCTCCTTTGTGATCACAGCCTCAATTTTTCAGTAAAGATGAACTGCCAGGAAGAAAAAAACAATAAAATAACTAAAAAACACTGAGCTATGCAAGTGAGATCTACAGCAAAAATTCAGCTTAAAAAGGATAAAGCGGGAGTTTTGTCTCTTTATAATAATTGATCATTTTCCTGAAGAAATCACAACCAACAATGAGTTATCCTGCAAGGTATGATCTGTGTAGCTACAGACTGATATTGCTAACACTGCCACAGAACCCTATTTACTAAAAACTAATAAAATACAAACAAGAGCCATACTGCTGCACTGCTGACATACTCATTCAATGAGAATAACATGTTTTTTATACTCAAAGAATTCTGTGGCTTCACTTTGTCTCTGAGAGTAGCACCATGTGGGACAGATGACATGCACAGGCGGTTTGACAATCTGAGGGGAATAAGTGTTCATGTCAATGAAGCATGGTAACCAATTCAATGATATGGCCTTAATGGCCCTTAATGTGTTTGCAATAGTTTTTGGTCAACAATGGAGTTTTATTGTATTGGAGGCATACGCTATGGTGTCAAGTTGTAGCTACACAGATGATACTTGCTGGTAGAATAAAATGGTGGTTTTTGGCATTTTACTGGGATTTTTCCTGATTATGCAAAAAACTGACACCAGCCTTATCCTTTAATTAGTCTCTGCTCATTTTCTCTCTCTTCTGAAGAATGGACGGCCACATCAGCGGTAATATAGTTCTTGCATTGCTAGCCTATGGTAAGTAGAGAGATGCTCCCTCTCCCACAGGTAAAGGCAATAAAATAGTGTTTCATATTTACAAAGAAATGGTCAGTGTGTAAATTGTTGAACATGGTAAAATACTATTCTCAGTAACCTTCCTGAGTTTGACTGACAGTGATGGGATCCTATACCTGCTAAAGTAAACAATCTAACCAACTAACTAAGTTAAAGGCCCTGAATACCCAAACAGGTGTTGATAGTTAATGTGGCTGATTGGACCTTTTCCAGGACTGTGTGGGTGTGGTTAGAGTGATTGACATCTTCTTGAGTCCACTGTTAGTGTTGTTGCACCTGTTAGGGCGGGACGAATGACACCTTTGTCATCCTTATTGGTAGAAAGAATTTGTGACCTAATAAGTTCCTATCAAAACTCCGGCCCACCTTCAACCTGAAAAGAGTAATCAGCCAGAATAACTGAAAACACCTGTGTGGATGTTCAGAGGTTTTAAATTTGGGACTTTTTTTTGTAGTACAGTCTAACGAGCCACTGGGTAGCTCTCTTGACCTCTACAGTTAAGTCCTCAGTAATCAAAATTTTAAATTATTTGACCTTTGATAATACTGCCATTTTAAGGACAAATTGTAAGTGACATGCTTTCAGTACAAGTCATTGTCTGTTTGCGGTCATGTCCTGATATAAATACATACAAAATTCCCCCAAACAGATGTCACAGAAACTTCTGAAGGGAGGGGGGTTGATCGATCTAAACAGCGTCTCTGCACCATCAGTGAAATCCACAATCTCACTCACCCCCGAAATGGAAGCTTTGTTTTTTTTTTTGTAATTGAACTTTTAAATACATAAACTATCAAATACTGATAAGTCCACTAAAATAACAGAAAAATTTGCCTTAAGAGGAAGCATTTAAGAACAACTCCAGCAATACGCTTTCATTTAAGGAGCTGATAAACAAAGCCTAAGGTATAGTAAGGTATCATGTATCTCCCATGTTTGAAGCCAAATGCCCACTTAAAGAAATCATCTAAGTGGTCACCTTGAAAGAATCCTGGAAAAAGGTTTGCCTCTCCACAGCATAAAAGTTTAATGCCAACACTGCTGCAATGAGCTGGCTCAACCTCAACTATTTGTCATTGTAAAAAACTACACAAGTTTAAAAAAGCGGTAGACAAGGGATAAATAAAAGGGTGACAATGTAGCAGCTGATATTGTAATAACTGCCCAATAATTTTAAACCAAAGTGAAAGAAAATATTCATTTGGTTTGAAAGTGTAATGAAACCTGTTCATGTGATGAACTGCCAGTAATGCAAATAATTATACACACATTATCACATATTTAAATAATGCAAAATGAAACATTATTGCAATAATATAATGGGTATTGTTGGCTTCTAATGAAAGATCAGTCAGACAGGGGTCAGACAGCCCCACCTGAGGCGCCAATTTTATAACTCTGTTTTAAAAAGGAGAATTTAGTGTTCTATGATGTTTTAAATGCTGTTTTAAGGTTTTCCCTTATCTTTTAAAATATAGCATTTGGGAGAAAACACAAAAAAAATCTTTGGCATAAAATGGTCATTTAAAGAGAATATCTATCTGCACAAAACGTCACCATTCAAACATCTACCTCCTACCGCATCGTGGGATCACGGTGCCATGTAAAAGAAGTTACCTGAAATGCTCTGTGGCCAGTGACATCATTTGGGTAAATCGGGCAGTAGAGGTAACAAATATAGATTATCCGAGTGTGAAAGTTCATTCTTCACCTTGGAGATAGTCTGGCAAATAATCTGAATTTCAGGACCATTTGCTAGCTTTTTCAGAGCTTTCAACTATACATCATGGTCTTGATCAGTAGATGGAGATTGGAGGCTAATCACATCTGGCACTAAAGACCATTTTTGAACAGACACAGTCTGTCACCCCCCATAAAAGGTTCCATACTTCGATCACACAATGACAGCTCTAGAATAACTGATGAAGACTATGAAATGTGGTTGATAACTATGAGAAAAAATTGTAAGTTAAATTAAGTTATTTTATTTTTTTGCCAAACTACTTTATCTGTTAATATTTCAGACTGACATGGCCCTCAGAAACCCAAATAGTAGGAATGACAAAGACTTATCAAAAGCTGTTACCAATGTATTAGATTAACTATACAGCGGGGAGTAACACCATATATTTTTGGTTGGGTTGAGCGATATGATGATATATAGTTCAAGACGGTAACAACTTGATATCCGTCGAAATTTTGCCTTATCGTTTACACTGAGGTATCTCTCCATTTTGGTGTATTAGGCCAGTGTGGGTAATGTTGCAAATCCATGTACTTTATGGTAATATTTGATTTACAAGATTTTTTGCATCAATGTGATGAAGTACCTTAATTTGTCAGACAATTAATTCACTGGGTTTGCCAAAACAGAATCTCCCATCTAGTATCAATAAAAATGTCCAATACATTTCTAGTAATGTCCTATATTACAATATCTAAAATAAAAATAATAAAAAACATGCTATGCTATCATAGCATGTTTTTTTTTAAATTATTTTTATAATAATAAAGTGGATACGAGTGTATCCATGTTGCCCATCCCTAAAATAGATAATTCATCTGACAAATTCTCCTGTGGAGGGCAACAAACTTTATCTCACATGCTATTTAGGCTAATACTCTGCAATGGGTGACTTTAGCAAACAATTATTTTTTATCATGACTAATGGTATTTGAAATATTTTTTCTTCTATAAATACAAATACACTTAAAAATTAACAAATTACGTGGTATTTATCACTCCTGCAAGTAGCATTTATTGGTTACTATCTATGTGGTTGAATAAGTTATCACCTTTTCAGGTTTAATACACTATCAACCCATCAAAAGGCCATTTTACTAAGATATGACAGACTCATCCATTATTAGGCAGTTAAAACATTACCGGCTCTTAAATAGGCTAAAAAAAAAAGTTCTACCAAGGAGGGGAGGAAGGCAGAACTTGGGATAGAAAAGGCATGCTCTCCATGGACCTCATGGCAATATTGAGTGGCCCAGTGATATTCATGGGCATGGGAGTGGTGATAGCCACTGGGTGGGCGATATTCATGTGTGCCGTTGTAGGGATATTGACGGAGGCCAGGTTCACAGGGCCAGTGATGGTGACAGGGTGCTGCAGGTTGACCGGTGACGTGATATTGACCGTGCTGGTGGCGATGTTCATCTGAGCAGCGATGGTGACAGGATTGCTGGCAATGCCACCGCGGTTCACAGACGAGGTGATGGCTGCAGAGTTTGTGACAGGCGTCGTAGTGGCCGAGTTGTTGTGCACATTGTTGGCATCTGTGTTAAAAAAAACAGATAAGAGTAAATTTAGGGCTGGTCAACCTTGTATAAATATACTACCACTCCAAAACAGGGAAAGTCAACAGCCCTCTCAGCTCCTTGGCTGTTTAGCTGGGTCACTGAAAATGTCAATACATCATTAATACATTATGTCAACTGTGGTAGTATTGTTGAAGAAACCTACCTTTGTGAGAGTTGTCAATTAGGACTTGGAAGGAGTTATTTAAAATCTCTCCTACCGTCAACTCACCTGAGGGGTAAATTCAAAAAGCAGGATCAATAGACTAACCAGCTAACTGGCCATTTGTTTTAACTCAAAACTTTCATTTTAAACAGTAACACATTATGAAGGACATCTTAAGCTCTGTGTATGCCTAAGGCTGGACGCACATTACACTTCAGGACTGCCAATCTGACATTCCCATGAGTTCATGGCCAGCACATCCCAGGGTCATTATGAACTTGCTGTAATGGGGCTGGCTCACTGCTGGGTAATTTTTGACCCAATCTCAACTGGGATATCCCAATTTTTTGTCAAATATGTTTATTGTTATAGTTGGTAAATTTGAAGAGTGAGTGGATGAACAAGCCGATTTATCAATCTGGTCAAAGTCAGGACAGAAATTACAGTTGGTAATGCAAGATGACCTCCTATGACAGGTCAGGTCATAGTGTGCATCCAGCTTTAGTGTTATAGTCCAGTTTGTGGTTAATTTAAATGAACTACTGATCCTGCTTCATGAAATTTAACCTTATACTAGCAAAGTTCTATGTCTTCATAACAGAAGAACCTTAATTACACCAGTCCTTACATAATACCAGAAAAGAAATGATTCTGTACTCAAGTGACATGGTATGTGTAGAAAAACTGGCCACTTATGTTTTGCAGAGGTTATAATTCAGTGTTTAGGGGTTTCTGCTACAAGCTACTGGATTACCTTTTCGTGGCCCTGAGTGGTTCCACTGCCAGTCACTTATGCCTATTTAGAAATACAGACACATATGGGGTTACAAGAGCACAGGGCAGCAGTGCCATCATCTAGGAGTCAGCTTCAACAGTTGCATGGTTGTGTTGTATGTGGCATGGTAATGGGGTGTTAAAGGCTAAACATTTTAAGATGGGTAACAAATTATGCTTCTTTTCTTTCTTTTATTGTAAACCTACTTTTTCGTACTCCTCCTATACCGTGCGACCTGCACGAAACTTGGTACGTAGCAAATCCAGACCGACCTGACACAAAGTTATCAAAATAATTTTTTATCGGTTAAAAATTGCGCAAAAAACGTACGAACAAATTTGTGTTACTAGCGACGAAAACATGAACTTTGCCATATCTCAGCCAAAATAAATGCTATCAACGCGAAACTTTAGATTCTTGTTTGCCATGACCCTCCAAGTCTACGCAACACATTTTAGGACAATTGGCCGCACTACAAGTACAAAAAGTTTATATCTCATGAATGGCTCATCCGATTTTTACGAAATTTGGAGGGTACCATCTAGGGCCACTCCTGAGGCCATGCCTACAGTGTTGTGCTGATTCGTCAAAGTGGGCGTGGCCTATGGGACCCATGTTTCGATTCACCACTTATACTAATGTGAGCAACTTCAAATTTACAGGGTAGATGTACAATGGGTCATGGATCTTACATACCAAACATTACACATGTGGACCACTAGGTGGCGCTATAATAGAGTTAAAGGTATTTTTGCCTATAACTCCTACATTACACATCGCATATTTAAAAACCTTATATCCACGCGTTTGTTGAATAAACTTGAATCACAAGACGTACCCATTTTCCAAGAATTACCATTCCCAAGAATCTTGCTCAGTTAAAAATTGCGTAAATTACCAACAAACATTTTTGTAGCTAGCGTCCAAGCACTAACTTTAGCATTTTTTGGCTAAAGTAAATGCTATCAACACAAAACTTGGCATTACTGTTCACCATGCCACTCCGAGGCTCTGTACCAAATTTGGTGAAGATCTTCCCCCAGGGGGCGCTATAATCAAGGTAGATGCGTTTTGGCCTGTAACTCTATGAATGTATATGAGAAATCTACAGGCATTGCAGCACACGCGTTGCGATATTTCCTTCCGTTTGCCTCGCAGCCAACCCACTTTGGGTTCCGCTTTCATGGGCTCCGCAGGTCGCCAGGGGAGACTCGCTTCAGGGGGGACTCTGCCGGGGAGGCTTGGACCCTGTCATTACTGCTTGCAGTTTAGTATTGCAGTTGCAGTTAGTAGATACACAAGAGAAAAAAGGAATGGTCCTAATGGGAGCAGTAAAGACATATGTTGTGAAGGTTCTGAATATTTTACCACATACCGCAAACAGCAGTTTACAGCAGTTTTACTTTTTCTAATGTGTTCTCCTTTGTACACGTTTGTACTTGCAAAATGTATGTAGAGAAAAAAAAAATCAAGGGCACATCTCTTGTAATGTGTTTACTGGTGAAGTCTCTTCAAAATGTATATTGTCCAATAAATAAAGTAAAAAAACAAAAACACAGATTTTCACCTTACACAGAGGGTTCCTGTTTTGGCTTGTATAAGTATCCCCATGTTCAGAATTTCATTGGCTATACGAACTGTCAGTCATCGTCCGTGAATACATTTAAATGTGATAATGTGTTTGGACTAAATATTTGACTGGATTTGATTGTCTGGACCTTTGTCAATGTAACAAAACCAGTGATTATAATGAGGCTTCAAAGGTGAGTTGCCTCAATTTTGTAATTGTTTGTTACTTTTACAGAGGCGGTGATCGTACCTGCTGTTGTGATTGTATCTTGGAATGGTTTGCATCAATCGTATCACAAGACTTGTAGCTTTCCAAAGATGTGTGGCATTAGTAACAACTTAAACATAGGATTTATGTAAATAGCATGACGTGTACAAAAGCTAAGTGGTTAGAGGAGCAGTGTGTAGGATTTAGTGGCATCAAGCTGGGAGGTTGCAGATTGCAACCAACTGAATACCCCTAACCCCTCCCGTTCCAAGCATGTAGCAGTACCTACAGGGGCCTACAAAACGCAAAAGGCCCTCTCTAGAGCCAGTGTTTGGGCCACTGTAGAAACATTGTGGTGCAACATGACAGACTCCTGGTGTAGAAATGGGCTCATTCCAAGATAACAGAAACATGATTCTCAGTTTCAGGTGATACACTAATGAAAACATAATTAGGAATATTATATTCCATTTCTGTCAATAGATCCCCTAAATCCTACAGCTGAGATCAGTTGCATTGTTTCTTTTAAACCAGGGCAGCAGTTTTCAGATTACATTATGTGCTTACATAATTGCAAAAGGGTTCTCCAATTTTTTCTCAGTTAGCCTTTTAAAATGATATCAGATTAGTAAACAGAATGTGCCTTTGGAACATTGAATGAATGGTTGCTGATAATGGCAATGTAGATATTACATTAAAGATCAGCCACCCACTCAGATCAGCTGGTATTCTGTCTATAATGGAGTGGAATGGAAATTTCTAAGTGACCCCAAACTTTTGAACGGTAGTGTACTTGCAAAGGATTAAAAACTAGTGACACCAGCAAAATATCAAAACTGACACATTTACATGACCAACATCCTACAATAAATAAAAGGCACGTTATGAGGACAAAGTGACAGTACATCATGACTTTAAGATAGCAACAATTTGATTTAAAATGTTAACTAGGTGGTAGTCCTGGTCCTCTACTGTGGAACCAGCTCCCAGTTCGGGAGGCACACACCATCTCCACATTTAAGAGTAAGCTTAACACTCTCCTATTTGATAAAGCTTATAATTAGGGCTGGCTCAGGTTTGCCTTGGACCAGCTTTTAGATATGCTGCTATAGGTTTAGACTTCCTATGACACACTGAGCTCCTCTCTCCTCCTCAGTCTCTCTCTATCTGTGTGCATCCATGTCCTATAATTGCATGTTACTAACTTAACTTCCCCGGAGTCCTTTTGCTTTCTCGCCTTGCAGATTTCCTTGGATTGTGGTGGCACCTGGATCAAGTGTGCAGCTTCTGCCGATGTCTTGCTTAACGTCCCGCTATGCCCTGCACTGCTACTACTACTTAAGTACAATCTATGGCTCACTTCATTAATAAGACATTTAAGTATTGCCAGGAATGCTTATGTTAATTATTGAGTGAAAAAGGACTATATGCAAGTGGTTAGTGCTAAAACAAATTATGCATCAGATTCAGGTCATCATGCCCTTAACCGTTTTTGAGAAGCCTGCTCCTGAACAAAACAAAACAAAGGTGAAAATACAGTTTCACTCCACAAACGGCCAACACACAATTTTTTTTTTTTCAAGTTAAAAGCATCAAAACCACAACTTAAAAGCTGATGACAGCAGATCAGTTAGGGCACTGACTGGGGGAACAACTGACTTCTTGAGCTGCACTTAAGGCAGGTAGTGGTGGCAGTCTGTAGCTCAGTTCCACTGTACATTAAATCACCGCTGGATGAGTGTGGTATTGATAGAAACCATCAGTATCAACTTGCTTGCTGATTATGTGTTAAACTTGAAAAGTGGACAAAGTAGGCTATGGCTTACCTTTGTTACATGGGTTGCTGAAGCTGGCCTGGCCATGCGTCTTGAGATGACTTGTGATGTAGGCAGCGCTTAGCATTTTGCCACAGATGTTGCAGGTCACTTTGCCTTCATGCCTGATCATGTGGGAGCGCAGACGGTCTTTGGTAGCGAAGGCGGAGGTACAGGCCTAGGACATAAAAGCAGTGAATATTGTTTTATTCTTTTAATTTATTTCTATGTCGAATAGTAACACAGAAGACTGAGTCATGACTCTTACCGTTACTTGGCACTTAAATGGTCTCTCTGAGGAATGGACATGCTTGACATGACAGCTTAGGTGATCAGGTCTGCAAGGTGAGATGAAGACAAGGAAGAAAAAGGAAATCCTTCAGCTTTGGCTTTAATAGTAACATAATTTTATTGACGTAAAACATTAGGGCTGTGTAATATGGCAGAAAAATGTATCAACTTTTGATTTCCGGTTTTACGTACGAGACTTAACCTGTTTGATTTTATGCTAACCGGTTGAATCAGCATGCGTCACTATGACACCTTCTGGCAAATTAAAAAGTACATTAGCAACCTGTGCTGATGCCGTCACGGCACTAAATCCATTTTGTATTGCAAGAAGTGTTGGGTGGTAGCGTTACTAGACAAGCTTCTCAGGACACTGTGGCTTTATCTGTTGTTAATACAGCCGGTACACTAAAGGGTGTTACCAGCTGTGCTTCCCGACCACAGTCTGGGAGCCCAAATTGGAAAGGTGTAACACTCTTCTCGTCAATGACATGAAATGCAGCGCTAAACAGTTTCTTGCTGTCGGTGCTTGCGCATGGAGCCGACAAGTAACTAGGATCGAAATTGTTAAATATTGCCATTTTTTGACAGTGCTTCCATACTGCTGACATGTTTGCTGCATTTATAAAAATAAAATTGAATTGTTTCCCATACATAGTAATAGTACTACTTGGGTGCCCCCACTAGGTAGATTTATACCGGCCTAGGTAGATAAAATCTGAATTACATTTTTGTCCAATCAACAATGTTTTTTTTTTTTACAGCGCACACAGACCAGCGGCCTCCAGCCCCTCCGAAGCTAATAGTGCTAACCAAGCCCCTTCAGTTCCTGTTCTTTGTATCAGTGCCTGTATTCATTAACTGTACTTATGGACTCGAGCCCGAATAAAACCCAACATTTTATTACGTTGACAGGGTTTTTCCTGCGTAGAGAAAGTCTTGGCGCCCACCAAAGAGGTTTATTGCCAGCACCCAGGAAAAATCACCAGTGCCAAAATGTCTGATTTTCAGCAGCCAGCCTCCCTCTCATCCACAGCTGATATATTTTACACATGCAGCTGGCACTGATAAGACAGCTAAACTGCATCGTTTTGAATGGAACTGAACGCTCCGCTGTGAAGCTAGCGCTAATGGGATCTCCGTTTGCAGAGTTCAGGCTGTACCGGACTCTCCCGGTGATCATGCTGCTCTGGGGGACTGGCTGCGCAGCGAGAAGCCGCTGCTGACGGGTGCAGAGCTCTGCCGGAGCTCTGACTGCTGTCTGTGAGTGCGGCAGTCTGACAGCATCAGTATTAAATTGAGACAGTTTCATGACCAGTTAAAAACGTCTTGTGTTAAATAGTAGTCCAATTTGGTGTTTTGGTACAGTTAATTTTAACATTTGATACGAAGTGCAGGCCAATATAATGTAGAAAACATTACACTTCATAATGTTTTGTATGACATGATTGTATTATTGTACAAATTAGCAGTAAAAGCAGTAGCCAATGTAAGTCAATCCTACATTTTTCAACTTGGGAGCAAAACGTGCTCCTTGGGGGGAAGTTACAATAAAGCCCTGTTCATAGGCCTACTGATTAAACAACTGGACTTTGGGGTCAAGTATAGTCTATCCAGGCCCATGTCCCGGATGTGGAAGCCCCCTTACTGGAATACTGAATATAATGATATTCCATTATATTTTGTATTTTGAATTGTTACCTGCCACCAGAATTTTGTGATTTCCTTGCCATAAATATAGCCATTTTTACAATAAATTGGTGCCTAAAAAACATTATTAGGATCCCCAAAACACGGATTGAAACACTTTAAAGAACGAATAAAGATTTATAACAAACAACATTAACAATAACTAAATTTAGATAGCATTAGTTCAATATGATTAAACAGGAGTTGGGAGGACACTTTGACTGAGATTTATAATAACATGTAATTGTCTGTATGGATCATATGGTTTTAAGTAGGGGTGTGCAAAAAAAAAAAAAAAAATCGATTCACATTCATATCGCGATTCAAGCTCTACCGATTCAAAATCGATTCATAGAATTCCAAAAATTCTCGTTTTGTAATGGCGTATATACTATTGTCCTGAAATGAGTTTAGCTCGCCATTCCCATATATGGTGCTGTGTCGAATTCACAATGACGCCTGGGCACTTGTTATAATAAAAAGAACGAGTGCAGCAGAAGTAGTTTAGTTGGCACAAACATTTCAGCTTTTATAACCTTGAGGGGAAGACGGAACTTGATAGGAATCATACTATATGCTGGCTTTGCAAAGCAAAAGTTAAGTATTTTGGAAACACCACAAACTTGAGAACTCACATGGTATGCCATCACCCAGAGATTAACATTAAAGACGTGGGCAAACAACAACCTAAAGTAAACTTGCTCTAAACTCTCACCAAACTCTGAACGAAAAGCTCTTTTTATTTAACAGTTTTATTTTATACTTGAATTAAATGTATTTGAAAGCTGGCCAAAGCTTGGCACTTTGCAGTTTTTAGTTGCAAAAGTTTTTATTTTTGTATGAAGACATATACAGTAATATCAAACTACATTTAATTTGTTGTGTTTCTTTTCTTTTAAATTGTATGTCTACTGCAATCACATGGGAAAGTAACTACATTTACATACTGTGAATCTTTTTTTGTTTAGTTTTTTTTAAATTGAGAATCGTTTTTGAATTGAAAATCGATTTTTTAATCAAATCTTGAGCCTAAAAGTCTATATCGAATCGTGACATTTTCTGAATCATGCACCCATAGTTTTAAGGTTAAGTTCTTAATATAGGCCTATATAACATTTGGGCTCCAGGTAATCAGGTATTTTATCTGCTGAACCATAAAATGTATTTGACAAACCAACCACTTAATTGATGATGCACATTAAGACTACACGTCATCTCTATCATCTTTTATTCTGGATTGTTTGATATGTAAATAGTTATTTCTTTAAAATATCTGTATGTTATATAGTCATTGTTTTCTATAAATAGTTCATAAACCTTTGTTTGACTAGTTTATTACTGTACCCAGCCATCACATCCTGCTCCACCCACCACCACAAGTAAATTTTCAACCTGTGGGAAACACAGCAGTGTAAGAAATGAATAATTATTTGATTTTATAGGTTAAAGAGGCCCAAATTGTAGACAAAGGGAAAGGTTTGTGAGAGGAGAGGGGTTTTATTTGTCTGGCATGTAAAATGAATAAATAAAACAACAAAATGTTATATGAATATGATGAATAGGTTTGGGATTATTTTTAAAACTAAAATTATATTTTTTTATTAAAGAGGTAAAGAGGTACTGTTAACGTTGGGTACCGTATTTCAAGGTACCGGTAAAAATGTGAACGGTACCCAACCCTAAATACGCTACATGGTACCATTTCTTTAAGGCCACTTTAAACGTGCTTTGTGAAACATTCAGCATACACACGGTTTGTGTACACAAACACACATAAACAGTGTCAGCCACACACACACAATGCATGTGCGGTGGAGAAAGAAAAAGAGAGAGGGAGGTGTGTTTGTCGGCGAGTATGAAGTTAGCAGTAATGTTACAGTCTGTGAACGTTACAGTCTTTGTACAGTTTATCTGTTGGTCAATAAATGCTACAACTCCTCAAGACCCCGTGTTCCTGTGTCTTGTGTGCTACCTGCTGGTTAAAGTGAAGGGGGTTAGCAATCACGGAGCTACACTGTATCAGGGGGGAAAAAAACTGTGCGGCTCCTACATTGTTACCACCAATCCATGCAGATAGGTTGGTGATATCTGAAGACACATTTTGAAAGGTGAAAGGTAGGTTTGCACTTTATTAATCCCAATAGGGAAATCATCGGTTTGCTTTTGTTAATTATTTTTGTTAAAATAAAAAAAAAAACTTATTTGAATAATTCCTTTGTCTTTTGTAGTTTTTTTTTTTTTTTTTAAAAGAAGAAAAAAAAATTATAAATTAGGCATTCTATGAAAAAATATTTTTTTATTTTTAGGACATACCACTCAGCCCTATTTTCAACTTTTTTTTATAGTGTCTATCATTCGATATGGTAGGCATTTTAAATGTCATCAAATACAGTCCTCAAAAAGTTCAAAAATGATGTTCACATACCTGGAGAAGCCCTTGCCACAGACAGAGCAAATGTAAGGCTTGTGAACTCCACCATCATGGGAGCGGACATGGTATGTCATGCGATCCTTCCTCTTGAACCTCTGCTGGCAGATGGGACACTCAAACGGCTTCTCATCAGAGTGCGACAGCTTGTGGCGGTTGAGGTGGTACACATCTCGGAAGGCCTTACCACACATGTCACAACCATGATTCTTTTTCACTGGTTTGGGTGGCTTCTTAGGGATGCTCTGCTGCTGTTGGTGTTGCATTGGGGTCATGATGCTGGTACCTGTGGATGTTGACGTTGTGGCTGTAGTCAGGATACCAGCTACTGTAGTAATGTATGAAGGATTTCCGCTATTCTCACGTGGTACAGTGGATATGAGTGGCACCATGGTGGGGGCTGTTTGTGTCTTCTTGGGCCGCGAAACCATCTTAATGCCAGTATGGCAAGACTCGTGCCGCCGGAGGTGGTAGCTGTCCCGGAAAGCCTTGTTGCAGTAGCCACAGATAAAGGGGGTCTTTGATTTGGGCTCCTTTTTGACCACGGCAACTTGAGGCCCTCCACATCCTCCTCCCCCAGTCCCACTAGCCACATTGTCTTTAAGAAGTTCTGCAGCACTGACAGGGGGTTTCTGGTCCAAGGGAATGGGCAGCACCGGTTTCTGATCAGGCGGCTCCGTTCCAGAACTGAGCAAAGGCAAGAGGCTGTTTCCGGCTACTTGGTGCTGGTGATGCAGAGCCTCATTGGCCTGCTGTAATGAGAAAGTAAAATGATGTTAATACATATCAGTGAACCACATATGACGTAGTGATGGCCACATGAAGCCTTGTGAACTATTTTATTTATTTAATGAGGCCCCCAGATGGCGGTTTTGGTTAAAAAAAAAAGGCTAAAGGAATGGCAATTCAGTGTAATTTCAACACACTGCTGAACAGAGAGCACCATCTAGTGGGCCCAGAAAATAAAGAAAATGGTTTACAAAGCTTCATGCAGCTTTAATTGGCCATTACTACTATGAAGCAAAGGACCAACAAAATAGGAAAGGGGAAGTGTTTCTGCTCCAGTGTAAAATATTAGCCATTAAAACAGCAGAAATAACATTTATATCTTGGTTTCAACAAACTCTTCTCTCCAGATATAAAAAACACTGTTACTTTCAGTGTTTTCCATACATTGATTTATTTGTGGCAGGCTGCCACAATATCAACGTATTGATTTTCTATTTTTTTTTACTATTAAATGGGTAAAATCGTATTGCTCGGCAGTAAAGTGCTGTCAGAAAGTGTCAGACACTGCTCTGTTAACATACATTAAAGTTAATCACGTTGCCATATTGCTTATTACCAATGTAATATGGCGGCACAGGTTGGTAATGTAGGTAGGGCTGTGCAATTAGTCAATTTTTTTATCGTGATTACGGCTCCTAACAATCACAAAAAAAAGAGTCATTGAGGAAAACGATTATTTAGCACATTACGCGGTGTTTCCCCTATATACATTCGGTCCGCCACTTAAGGAGCGATTGTCGCTGCTCCTTCAGTGTTTTAAAAAATGTCATGAAGTCGTAATTACACGACTGCAGAGTTGCTGCTCCACGAACTCAAGAGAACAGTCATTCGCTCTCTCTCCCCTTTGAGGGTGAGCAACTGGAACAGTGACAGAACGTCGTCACTCGCAAAGTCATAGAAACCAAATTAACAGCGCAAGTACAGTATTTTCTCCTCAGGCAGAGTGAAAAACAGCGACGAAAGCAACGGCTGATTTACCATGAAAAACCAGTGAAATATGACAGCTCCGTTCGCTTGGAAAATAGCGTTACGGGCACTGAATATGATGAATTGACTGTTTATCAGACCCCAGATAAGACAAGAAGCTAATGTTATTGAACCCTGGGGTCCCTCTGCCTTTGACTCCCCGCTGCAGGAGATGTATTGCCGCCACACGCTGTATTAACGTTACTGTTTAAAACGTTTTCCAGGTTAGTGGGGATGCATACCGCTCAAAACCAACATGAAAAAAACGTAGTAATGTCCCCTCAGAATTTTGTTTTTTGCTAAACTATGTAAAATGAGCAGTGACGTTAAGTCAACTGTTTCAGGTAACGTTATTGTTCATATTTTGGCACAATGTTTAGCAATGATTAGGGCTGCAACTAATGATTATTTTGGTAGTCGACTAATCAGTTGATTATTTTTGTCACGCCCTCGATCACTGTTTCCTTTAGGCGGGGCTCCTGTACCGGGCTCCAGTGCATGTTTTACCTCACCTGCTCAAGTCTGTACACCTGTGAATGTCACCTAGATGTCCTGCCTTAACATAACTTTAGTTCCCATAGCAAATTAAAATATATTAATTAAATAATACACTAAAGAGCAAATGTAGCGCTCTAGAATCTTTGGTCCTGCGCCAGCGACAAGACGTTGGAACATCATTGGTCATTTCAATGACAACTTTTAAACAACGTAGCTAATATTGAAGAAATGTAAGTATTATTATTGTCAATTACAACATTATTGCCTCAGCCCCGCTTTTTTTCTCGTTTACACTAATAAACGAGCAATATCTATTTAATTAGACTTCTATGGAAAGGGGGTATCTAACTAGCGTGGGAAATATTGAGTGATACGGGAGCCAGAGACAGATGAGCTCACAACACTCACACAAGCACTATTTGTTTTTACGAGGTAAGATTTATATATTTAGCAGCCTATGTGGTAGGGCTGCACAATTAATCAAATTTTAAATCACGATCACGATTTTGGCTTCCCACGCGTAATCGAGCGATATTTAAAATGTGTCATTCCGATCATAGAACGCTCCGTATCAAAGGTTTTTTTTTGCAAAGCCAATCTAGCGCTCCGTAAATCACTGTCTGATGACGTGCCTCCATGAGCCAATCAGAGTTGTTCCCTGCACAGCGCCGATTAGTTTAGATGTAGATAGTCACAGAGGACAGAGTAAAGTGAGGAAAATTCCACAACAAATATCTAGCAGTCGGTCATAAGTTGGTCACAAGGTTTACCAGTTTCCGCAACATTTTGTCCTGTCTGTGTTGTTTTTCAGACAACAGCAGTGACCAGTGCTAGTTTGTGTCTTTTAGCTCTTAGCTTTAGCTGTTGTATGTTCCGCTGTTGGAATCCTCTACAGTCAAATACAGTCACACTTTACACCATTTAGCTGTCAGCATTTTAACCATGTTTAATCCAGTTACTACTGTAGCTAATGGTAGGCTAACGTTACCTGCTGTGTAACGTGTTATTAGTGATTACTAGTGTGTGTAGTTTCTGTTGCTTTTAACGTCTATTTTGGAGCATCAGAGGGCAATGCAGACATTTAAGTGGCACTGTAATGAGGCACCGAAATCCGCGTTGCTATTTCGTCCGGTGGATACCGGGCACCGATGCGCCGTTAACATGAACATGCGCTGTTAACGTGAACAGAAAATTGCGTGGTCGCACAACAGCTGAAATGGCATACTGCTTCATAATATCCTTCAACAAAGGAGGAATGTAGCACAATTTGGATGCACAATATGGATGTATTAGCAGCAATGTAGCACAATATGGATGTGAAAGCAGTTATAATTAGCCTATGTGACAATAAAATTAGTTTTGGTTAAAATCAACAAATAATCGTGATAATTAATCGTCATCTCAATATTGATCAAAATAATCGTGATTATCATTTTGGCCATAATCGTGCAGCCCTACTATATGAATTTTTTTTTTCAAAGAAGCGTTCTCTCTTCGCGTCTCTAACATAACCTATCTCGCCCAAGTGAGTGGCAAATGTCGCGGCCGATTTTGTGACAAAACCAAATACTACAGCACTGCCGAGGTCTACCAACACAGCTCCACCGACCGGAAGTGCAGGCAAGCGGGTGTTAAGACCGTAAACAAAGAGAGGAGAGCTAATATCAGCTATCACTTCGCAGCATTTTCCTCTCCAATGTACGGTCTTTAGCAAACAAAATGGATGAACCTCGGCTGCAGATCACCACTCGTAAATGTATTATAGACATCATGATTTCCACGGAAACATGGTAACAGTGCTGTGCAACAGCATCTGTTATGCATACATGAGTGTAGATGACGTTACCTACCCAAGCAGTAACTAATCACTCACGGACCCTCTCCCTCTCACATACATTGGGCAACTCTGGCATGACTCGCTCTCTCTGCCTTTTCAACATAAAATAAATAAATAAATAAAAGTGTGACACCCGGTCAGAGTCACAGTAGTAAAACAGATTTTATTCTGATCCAAAGACTTTCTGTGAGAGGACACTATATCCTGGGATGTAATTGTAAGATGTATGATGCTTTTTAGAAACGATTGCAAATGATCCATGTAGGCCTAAATAACGCTCTCCTCCCCTCAAACCCCTCCTTCACCTCTTAACCCCGCCACCACAAATACGCTAATCCTGTGGAAAAACACTGACTTTACAAAATAATGAAAGAAAAAATAAAGATGTGATGCAGACTTAATTTTCTTAATTAAGTTGTTAAGCAGATCTGAATAAAGGCCATCTTTAGGTTGTGCACTGAGCAGCCTTATTGTGTGGGGAAATGTAAATACCATACTGCTAATATGGGTACTAGTGCTGCATGATATCGAATTCAACATCGACATTGCGATGTGCGCATCCGTCACATCACAGGGCGTGTGATGTCAAGTCAGGCAAATTAGGTCAAACATGTCATGCTACGACTTGTTTGCTGCTTCATATCAAAGGAAGACTTGCACAACTCTTATTTTCATGACTAATAGTTTTCCCATGATTATCTATAGTAGGTAGGCTGGGTGCATTTCCTCCATGGCAGTGCGCTGCAAAGAGTAAAAAAAGAGTAGATAAATGTAGTGTTTGCAGTTTATCATGAATGTGTTTACTACTGTTGCCAGGCAGCCGGCTTTCCTTTAATATGCTCTCTACTACTTCTTGCTTATTCACAGATTATTTTGTTCGTACACAGAATACTGCGACGAACAATGCATTGAGCATAAAATGTCTCTATGGAGGCCCGCGCTATCGCCACCGAGGCCGAGCTGCGCACTCTCTACTTGCGGGCACGACTCTGGAGCGGACTGTCATCGGTGCATCAGGGGTCTGTGGCAATGTTGACAACCCACCCAACCTGTCTCAAAACTCGGATCCCATCTCGCCTACCATGCTTTGTCGGTGTGACTTTTTTGCGGTGTCATCACCATTCAAATAAGATAAGTTAACTTTAATAAAGATAACTTTATAGATCCCACACCAGGGAAAATCACTTGTCACAGCAGCGCAAGAGTAAAAAAAAGCAAGCAAGGGAAAAGAAAAAAGTGATTGAGTGATAAATAAAAATGAAACAAGAACCAGACAAAAAAAATACAAATATTTTATAAATATTTCACCTATGCGCAGGATAATAAAAGAACATGTGTTTTTGATTAAATTGTTTACTAGAGCACAAGATTGTTTGCAAGAGCACAAGGTTCTAGACCTAGCCACTTAATTTTGCGCTCAAAGTGTACCATATTGATGCATGCAACTTTAAAATGCACAAAACATTATTTAGGGAGGGTGTGCCCCCTAGAGGGTGAAAATTCCTGTTGGCTATTTTTTATATCGCAATATATATTGCAGAAAAAAGAAATATTGCAATGTCGGATTTATCAATATTGTGCACCTAATAGATACTGGCAAATACTATTTCTATTATCTATTATTTATGATATGCTAATAAATCCAAATTTTCAAAAGGGACAGATGGAAGTATCAATGGTGTTTATCTGAGGAGAAAGTAGAAGTAAATGGACTGTATTTAAATAGCTTTACAGGCTTATCTGCTAATGTTGGCTACCGACCGTTACCTTGAAACTAGAGATGCACCGATTGACATTTATGCCGGTCAAATTCACTCGAGCGCCGCATGATTTACATCGCGCAACATCAGCACCACACGTGCACATGCAGGGTTTCCGCTATATGCATGTAGCACCGGCGCACTGACGCTCAATCAGCCGTTTATGAAATGTCATAGTCGTAATTATACACGGCTCTGCAAAGCCGTCTGCTCTACTGATCTCAGGCGAACAGTCAGCCGCTCTCTCTCCCCTCTGAGGCTGAACAACTGGAACATGAAAACCGCACTCACGCGGGTCCTGTGATATATGACAGCTAGTTTATTGGAAAATAGTGTTGGGCACACTGACTTTGATGAATTTACCGTTTGTCAGACCACAGATGAGACAAGAAGCTATTGTTAGCAAACGCTATGGTCCCTCTGCCTCTGACGCCCCGCTGGCCGCTGTAGGAGACGCAGTATTAAACAAAAAAAAGAGACATTGGATTCCCCCGACACGCTGTATTAACGTTACGGTTTAAAATGCTTTCCAGGTTAGTGTGGATGCATACCGCTCAAAACCAACATTAAAAACGTAGTAATCTTCCCTCAGCATTTAGTTTTGTTGCTAAACTGGTGTAAAATGAGCAGTGACGTTAAATCATCTGTTTCGGATAACGGCACTCTAGGGTACCGTCTATTTGCTGGATTGTTCCGAGGTAACCGTCGGTAGCTAACTAAGGATGAGCAATTTTATCGATTCTACGATATAAATCAATATTTTCTTTCCCAAGAAAGTATTGATTTTTAAGCCGCGAGTATCGATACATAAGTCCCATTCAAATCCCCCGTGTTTACCCCCATTCGCGTTGCAGGAAGAGCGATTTGTTCAGCCAGCCGCTAGTGTCGCTGTAGAGCAAGTTACCCGTACTAACTTTACACAGACGCTGACGTCTATGGGCGTTGACACACAGAGCCGATAATCGGCCATCTGTTCGGTGTGTTCCGTGCCGTCGTCCGTCCGAGGAGCCGTCGGCCTTTATTTTGGCCGACACTTTTTTTTTTTTTTTTTTTTTTTTTATTGAACACACTTTTTTATAAATAAAACACAATTTACAAAATCTCTCGTTGGGAGACTTATGTGTAGAACATAATTAAACAGTTCAAAAGAACAAATTACAATAAAAAGGAAAATACAAATAAAACTAAAATAAAATAAATTAAGCAAAGGCATTACAGTCCATAAGGCATGTCAAAGTTGTTTACATACATATATTGTCTTCAGTCTACATATATTCTTAAAATAAAGTTGCATGGAAGCTTTACAAATTATAATGACAAATATTTTGAGACATCTTCACATAGAAAATAAATGTTAACACTGGAGTCTTTCAGAAGTTTCAAAGAAGCAAAGTATTCCCTCAGTTCAATTTTAAACACCATTAGGGATGGATTTTTTTTTTGCCATTTACATTTATGGATATGGTATTTACCCATTATTGTTATGATATTGTAAATTCTAAAAAGTTCTTTCGGAAGGTTTTCATTACCAAAAAGAATTTTAGTTGTGTCATTTTCCCCATTTTTGTTTCCAGCCAATTCATGACATCTTGCCAGAATCTTTTTATCACTGAACAAGAGAAAAACAAATGTTCAATAGTTTCATCTTCCTGGGAACAGAACACACATGATTCCACTTCAAAACCAAATCTCTTTTTAAGCATTGCTGCTGCTGGATAATATCCATTTATAATTTTGAATTGCATTTCTTTAATTTTAGGAGGTATAGGCCATTTCATGAATTTTATGTATGTATTTGTTATTTTGTCATCAAAATGCCTTATTTTTATATTTTGGTTAAAATCATGAAATAGTTTACCTTTGAATATTTTGCTAATACAATTATTGTTAAATTTTTTGCTATTCAGGGGAATTTGGTTTAGTTGCAGTTTAGGCAAATTTATTTGACTTTTGGAATAATGTAAATAGTTTTGTATCATATTTAATAGGGCTATTGGTATTGCTTTACATATCTTATTATAATCCCTTATCGAACTTTGTATATTAAATTTTGTTTTAAAATCCGTAAACCTAAGAAAATTACCTTGTTTATCTAATATATCTGTGATGAAAATAACTCCCTTTTCAAACCAATTTTTGAAAAAAAGTGTTTTTCTACTTATTATTATCATCACTCTGTTGTTCCACAAGGTGGAGCCATGTGGTGTAAAATTATGAGTCAATACCATCTTCCAGTAATGAAGAACTTGCTTATGACAATCAGACAGTTTAACTGGCAATTTGGATACCTCGAAATCACACTTTAAAAGAAACTCTAAGCCTCCCACTTTATCAAAAATGTTTTTGGGAATATGATAACATTGAGAATCAGGTTTATCTAAAAAAGCTTTTACCCAGTTAACTCTAAAAACTCCAACCACAGATTCAAAATCAATTGTTTTTAACCGCCCTTTATTATAGTCCTTTACAAGTTGTGATTTTTTAATGTAGTAAGTTTTATTACGCCAGATGAATTGGTAAATTATAGTATTTGCTTTTCTTGTGTTTTGTGAACTAATATATAGAAAATAGCTTGGGTAAATTAATTTAGAAATCCCTTCTGATTTTGACAATAGGTTACGTCCTAAAATAGTTAAGTCTTTTGTTAACCAATGATTTAGGTTTCTTTTTATTTCTTCAAGTTTCGCTGTGATATTTTTGGATTCTCTTATTACCAAGTTTTTAGAAAGATGAATACCCAAGTATTTTACCTCAGTCTTAACTGGAATCATCTCCAAGTTTGTCTCAGTGCAATTATACAAAGGTAGTATTTCACATTTTTTAAGATTAAGGCAAAGGCCTGATGCCCTGGAGAAAACAGAAATTACATTTAAAGCCTTCTGAAGAATTGATTTGTCCTTTAGAAATATCACTGTCGTCAGCAAATTGGCTTATTTTCAATTTATTTTGGCCGACACGACATGTTCAGTCGGAGACAGGGCAGTCGGGACTCACCCGGAAATGACGAGCGGATGAGCCTCTCAAAATCTGACGAAAATCTTTTAAACTAACCTTTGTCGATCTGAAATGAAGACAGATTCAGCAACTGCATGGCCTATTTCTCGCTGAAAATGTTTTCAGAAACACGTTTCGGTGAACTATTTTAGTACAATATGAGATCGTATTCTGAACAAGCCGCCATGACAGTCTGGCTGTGAATTTCCGGAGAAAAAAGAACCACGTGATGCATTCGTCCAATCAGCTGCCGGTTTTCATTTTCTGGGAAACAATCAGACTGTTAATGGAAACAATACAGAGCAGCGCCGCCTGCTGCTATGGAGACGTATTACGTTTCACGCAGAGCATATGCTCAAGTCGGCGTTTCTGCGGTGTGTTCTGAGGAGAAGCCATGGTACTATGTTTACTTACCTGGTGGCTAGACTGCCTACCTCATATGTTCAGTGTCAAGCTAAAAAAGCTGTCAAAGAAACTGTTCAGAACAAGCCACTTGCTGCACTTTTTAACTCTCCATTGTTAAATGCAATACTGCACTTTACTTACTTTTCAAAGACTTGTAAGCTACAGTTTGCACCGTTTCAATAAATGGAACTAATTTTCTCAACACATCTTTGATTCATTTTGTCCAGCATTTGAAAGCTGTAGACTCTCTGTCCAGTCAGAGACATATATTGTGTAATTAGGGGTCCAAGCCCGAGTCTGTAAGAACGGGCAATAGCAAAGCTATGCTGTTCATACAGCAGGGCTGTAGAACCCTATTGTTTTTCTACTGATTAATCATACATTATTTTTTTCCATTATTCTTCCCCACCTAAAACTCCGACTACAGCCTAAACCATACATGGTGGAGGGTTGGCATTTTCAGTAATGGTCCCAAACTCCGCAAGGACCTCAGGCGCAAAAATAGACCCACTTCCACCACTAGGTGGCGCTATAGCAGAAAAAACCGCGTTTGGCCCTATAACTCCCACACTGTACACCTTACATTCAAAAACCATACATCCATGCGTTCCATGGATCCAACTGAGTCACGTGATATAGGCCACGCCCATTTCCGCCTAAACTTTTATGCGTGAAAAATCGTGATTTATCAAAAACCTACTTTTTCGAACTCCTACTAGACCGTGCGACCGATCGGCACGAAATTTGGCATGTAGCATCTCCAGATGGGCCGGACAAAAAGTAAATAAAAATAATTTTGATAGGATAAAAATTGCGCATATTACGCACAAACAAATTTGTGTAGCCAACTATGAA
Source organism: Sander lucioperca (assembly GCF_008315115.2). Classification (NCBI taxonomy): domain Eukaryota; kingdom Metazoa; phylum Chordata; class Actinopteri; order Perciformes; family Percidae; genus Sander; species Sander lucioperca. The sequence goes on along the minus strand of NC_050179.1, from coordinate 31,338,643 downwards.
AACACCAACTTTGCCATGTCTCAGCCAAAATAAATGCCATCAACGCCAAACTTTAGATTCTTATTTAACATGACCCTCTGAAGGTCACTCACCCGTTTTACAAAAATTGGCCACTAGGGGGCGCTACAAGTACAAAAAGTTTATATCTCATGAACCGCTAATCTGATTTTTACAAAATTTGATGGGTACCATCTAGGTCCACTCCTGAGGCCAACCCTAGAGTGGGGTACTGAGGGGTCAAAGTGGGACCCACGTCTACATTTACTACTTACACTAACGTGAACAACTTTAAATTTACAGGGTAGATAGACAATGGGTCATGGACCACACCTACCAAAAATTACACATGTGGACCACTAGGTGGCGCTATGATGTTTTTTTTTTGCCTTCAACTCCCACATTACACATTGCACATTAAAATAACTTACATCCACGTCTTCCTTGAATCAAGCTGAATCACATGATATAGGCCATTTCCGCTCAAAGGTTTTTTCACAATATCGCGCAATGTGCAAAACCAACTTTTTCAAACTCGTCCTAGGCCGTGTGACGGATCAGCACGAAACCTGGTACGTAGCATCTCCAGATGGACGTGACCAAAAGTTACCCAAGGAACTTTGCTACGTTAAAGTATGCGCATTTGACGACCAAACAAATTTTCCTAGCTAGCTACCATACACATATCATATCATATCTCGGCCAAATTAAATGTTATCAGCAAATAACTTGGGATCTTTGTTCAACATCCCACTACGATGGTCTGTACCAAATTTGGCGAAGATTGGCCTTTAGGGGGCGCTATAAGCAACGTTTTAATGCTTTTGAATGGGGAATTTGCAATTGCAATATCTCTGCCACAGTAAATGCAATCAACACGAAACTTGTGATGCTAGTTCGGCATGCCGCTCGGAGGCTCTCTACCAAATTCAGCAAAGATCGGCCATTAGGGGGCGCTATAATCGACGTAGACGTGTTTTGGCCCTTATTAGTGTCATTTAAATTATACAATTCGTAAAGAGGAAAAGTTCTTGTAACTTTAGAAAGATGCTGAAAAAAATGATTGTCGTATTCTCAAAATTCTGATTGTACCTGAATGCGACAAAATGGTTTTGTGATGGGACAGGTTTCAAATCTCACATACAACATATTTGATTTTTATAAAGTGTAAAAAAAACAAAAATATTTTTACATCAGGGGTCATCAACTACATTTTTCCAAGGGCCAGAATTTTTCTAAGCAGACACTATGGAGGCCGGACTTTCAAATAAAGAAAATAAATTTTTATTATTTTGTCTGTTTTGGTCTTATAATACCTCCATAGTTTTACTGCTCCAGCAGAGAGTTTGGTTTGTTCAGCCAGCCGTTAAGTTTAGAAGAATTTGTCCAAATTTCAAGATTCCTGGCAAACTAAGATAAACAGACAGCTTTTGTTTTAGCGTGTTTGTAAAAATGCGCTATTTGCAGATTGAAATATCGCTTTCTACATGTTTATGCCTGTCTACAGGTGAGTGCATTGATAAGTATTGACTTTTTACTCACAAAGGTTTTATTGTAGCCTACTCACAGTAATTCTTATATACAGTCTATGGCAGCCACTGACCAAGCGGGAGTGAGAACGGGTCAAATTCATTTTCTAGTTTCTGATATGAAGACGTGTGTGAGACTCGAACATCTCACATTTACCAGCAAAATATACAGCGAAAGACCGTGCAAAACATTTCAGACCGTCCTGCCAACCTGTATACATTTTAACATCAATGTACGCTGTAACCTTTTTTCTCTCGGAAGTCAGCGGCTGCTGTTTCAATCTGTCGGCTCTCTGCAGTGGGCGGGGCTGCTCCGTTTCCCCCGCGACTGACGCGCGCGCACACACACACACACACACACACAAACGTACACGGATGCAGGAAAAAACGCAGATGAGACCTACAGGATGACCTAATTGAGGACAGCTACACTCGTTATTTTTAATAAGTGCAATGATAAGTTAAAGTCCAATAAGTACTTTATTAAACCGTATGAATGTGTGTCCCAGGCCAGGATAGGAAATTAACTAACAATGTAAAGATCAACAAGCCACTGACAATGACAGATATGTTCATATTTGATTAATTCAATAAATTATTATTTTGTGTCTTAAATCCACCAGCCTTTTTCATATTTAAACAACATTTGCAGCATCCTGAGCCTTTGGACTGGATTGCTAAGAGAACCTGATAAATATGATAACCTGATGTTTTTTAAATATGTCATTAGTTACTTAGCTGTTTTAAATTAAGTGGTTAAGTAGTGTATTGTTTACTTACTGTATATAGCATACATGTTTGTCAAAGTTATGAATTAGAAAACTAAAATATATTGTAATGTGATATATTAAATATAAAATAGACAAGAATATCAGTAACTGTAATTGTTTCCAACCACGCAGTTATCCTGCTGCAGCTGATATTGAGGGATATTTAAAAAGCACAACTAAAAACTATAGTTATAAACATGATAGAGAAATCATAGGGAAGGAAAAAATTGTATAATGGTAATGAAGCTTTACTAAAATGCTCCACATCATCAATGTTGTAAAGAAAACTGCTGTTTTAAAAAAAAAAAAAATGAATGTGACACAAATGATCTACTGGGATGTAGAGCATGCCCAAGATGGGTGACGTTTCTGAAATGAGGACGGATAAGGTTGGGACTGGGAACAGACTGGGAAGAAAAACGATACCACTGAGATAGGAAGTTATCTGAAAATTAAAATGTCGGAGCTTCAATATCATCTCTTGACATATAACACCCTGCAAAGTAAAGCAGCTTCTTCATCAACGGGATCATCGACACAAGGAAATGCCATGTTTTTAGAAAAAAAAAAAGTTTTATAGTCTGCCTAACATGGTTAATAAACCAACACAATGTTTTTTATTCATGCCGATAACAAGCTGGTCTAAAATGCGCCTGATACAGACTGACTGAATGAATGAGGAATTGAGAGACTGTTGTGTCAGAGGGAGGAGACTGAGAGAAACTCGAGGTTTCTTGAAGAAAACCTGCTCCCGACCAGGTTAGGTTCACAGGCTCAGTTACCATAGTAACTGACTCTGGGTTTTCGTTTTCAGAAAGAAAGGTAACTTCACCTCAGAGTTTCTCTCATCTCAGGGTTAACAAACTCAGAGTTTTCACTAAACCTGCTTTCTGAAACAGGGCCCAGGTGTGATATTCAGATGTATTGATCCTATGCAGGTGTAGTTACACGTGGTCTGCCATTGCGAGGATGACCAGCTGTGCTTCCTGTCTCCCTGTAGCACTGTCTTAGGCGTCTCACAGTAAGGACATGGCAATGTATTGTTAATTGTGGGTAGTGTAGTTTTTTCCCATAAGATCGCAGGAGAGTTATGTTTTTTTTTTTAAACTAGGTTGAGCCACATGTCTCAGCTTACTACATCAAAAATTTATTAGGGCCCGAGCGCCGACAGCGGCGAAGGCCCTATTGAAACTGAAGGAATTATTATTATTCTTTTTCCCGGCAAATGAATTGGCTTTTTGAGGGGCTTAACATATTCAAAAACTCACCAAATTTGACGGTCGCATCAAGTCTGGTGAAAATTTACGTATTTTAAGGGTTTCGGGAATAAGCGCGCAAAAATGGCTCGCTAGTGCCCCCTACAAAATTAAAAAAATTGAGCCCCTGCAGTGCGTTTAACGTAGACTCACGAAACTTGGCACACGTGTATCAAGTCAAGTCGCACACAAAACGTCATTGGAGCCATATCCTAAACCCAACAGGAAGTCCGCCATTTTGAATTGAAAGTTCGTAATTAGTGCGATTTTAGCCATTTCCACGTCGTACTTTAACAAACTCCTCCTAGAAATTTCATCCGATCAACTTCAAATTCGGTCTGTACCATCTTAAGAAGTTAAAGATGAAAAGTTGTTAAAAGAAAAAATTTTCGTCATAGGGCGTGGCCGTGGCGGTGCAGCCATTTTGTGTGTTTTGCCACCAAAACAGGAAGTTGCTGTAACTTGAGTGTACATTGTCCAATTCGCTCGAAACTTTCCAGGATTCATAAGAGTCCAACCCTGAGGACAAATAAAGGCCGATATTTACTTAAAGTCATAGCGCCCCCTAGTGGCAACAGGAAGTAGGCCTAAAAGTCAAGGTGCTATACTTTAACTTACTCCTCCTAGAGATTTCATCCGATGGACTTCAAACTTGGTCTGTATCATCCCAACACCTTAAAGATGAAAAGTTATTAAAAGAAAAACTTTTCGTCTGACGGTGTGGGCGTGGCGTGGCGGCCATTTTGAGTGTTGAGCGATGAACAAATAAATTGTTGTAACTTGAGTGTACGTTGTCATATCTGCCCGGAAATTCTCAAGATTGACAAGGGTCCAGGCCTGAGCACACCTACAGGCCATATTTGACTTTTGGTCATAGCGCCCCACGCTGGCAACAGGAAATGCGCCTTATATGACAAACATTATCCGATTTACATGAAACTTAGAATGTGTGGTCTACATGTGATAATGAGCCGGCCCCTATAATATAACCACGCACACTTACTCAGGCCACGCCCCCTTTCATAACATTTTTGAATGCTGATCCATCTAAGGTAGAGTCTTGTGTGAGGTGTCATTGAACTCAGCAGAGAGTTGCTTCTTCATTGGTGATGGTTTGGCCCGCCCCCCTATGCTTAAGCCACGCCCACTTTCATAACGTTTGAACCGTTTAAGGTAGGGTCTTTTGTGAGGTGTCATTTAACTCAGCAGAGAGTTGCTTCTTCATTGGTGATGGTTTGGCCCGCCCCCTATGCTTAAGCCACGCCCCCTTTCATAACATTTGAACAATTTAAGGTTGACCATTGTGTGAGGTATCAATGAACTCAGCAGAGAGTTACTTCTTCATTGGTGATGGTTTGGCCTGCCCCCTATGTTCAAGCCACGCCCCCTTTCATAAATGCTGACCCATCTAAGGTAGAGTCTTGTGTGAACGCAGCAGGGAGTTCCTTTTCATTGGTGACGATTTGCGGTGTCTGAGTGCCGCGCAAATGCACGGTCGCAAGGAGCGCCGACCGCCGGTAACCCCGACGCGCGCAGAGGAGCGAGGGCCCGTCCATCGCTGCTTGCAGCTTTAATTTTATATGAATTTTTTTCTACATATGTCTGTGCGTTTTTCTGATTTCCATTTGAAAAGTGCAAAGAAAAAAGCCAATAAAGTACAAAATAAAACATTTCTCAAATACACAAACACATCCACATCAATCATAAACATACTTGAAATAACTATATACATAAATATATAGAAATAAGTCATTATAAACTGCACAGGGTGTGATATGCTTATAGGAGGCCCTGTTTATGCTTTGACACAGCTCCAGCCATTACAGGGTTAAAATTTCACTGGCACATTTGGTATCTATCGACTTGTCTGCTCATTGGCTACAAATGTAGATGGGTCTTAGCGCATTTAAATCTAACTGGTCCGAGCAAATGTCGCTCGAGTACACGTGGGCCAAAATGCGTCAGAGGAGACTTCAGCTTTCTTATTGGTGTATCACAGCCAAACCTGCACCGATTGGCTTATACCAGGTATGGCAAGTCAGGCAAGTCAGAGAATAGAGTGACGCCTACATCAAGTTGCTAGGACCCTCAGGAGAGAAGCGAGCAGCGTTAGAAGTGCGGAAATGAAAAACAGTTCAGCGATTTCCTGTTGTGATTCGGCCAGAAAAGTCAAGATTGTGAGTCGAACAGCTCGTTTTGGATATAATGGCTTGGATATTCCATTTCCTTGGACTCTTGGGGATTTAAGAAAAAAAAGTTTTGGGCAAAAAATCCACGCAGTGGCTAAAGGGACAAGGAAACAGGTAAGGATGCACTATACACGGGCTGCGCTGTTTACGCTGTATTGTTTTATTTATTATAACTTTGTAGCAGTTGTGTAACTGCTGTAAATCATCTTATGCTTTCTGTGTGGGCTTAATGGAATCCTGAGACTAAGCTTTCAATTGGTGTGTCGCATGGCTGTATATTTTGAAGATTTAATTCTTTAAAGTTATAAAAACGTTTATAAATGGAGATTACAGCGACGCCACAGCCACAAGCTGTGCCGTAGACGGCACAGTGAACCTCCACCTGACAAAGTTTCTACAACTTTCACAGTGGACAAATGCAACTCTTTTCTCTCACTTTTTCAATCCAAAATCTACACCATTCATAGGCGGCGATACCGTGCAATTAAACATTGCAGTTGGTGCTAAGTGGAGCATCTATCATAGTGTGATTGGTTATGTCGGTGGCATTGATGCTTAATTTCCCACGAAGCACCCACGGAGGAAAACATAAATTGGCGCCTATGACGCCATTTGCAACAACTTGACCACCTCCCCTGCTCCTTCAACCACCACACCTGCCTCCCCCCTCCACCCTCTCGGTCATTCTCTCATTTCTCTCTGCTGTACCCTGCGGTCAGGGGGGTTAAGAAGTTTGTTTATTGTAGAGAATACTTAACCCTTTAGGCGCCGGGTATTATTTTTAAAAATACTAGATTTTGACACCTAAATTTCAGAAGGCTCTGGCTTGAAAGTGGTTTGAGATAGAGACAAAGTGTAAATGAGACAAATATTGAGAATGACCTAACGTTTATCTCGTGAGTAAATTTTTCCATCTAATTTGCATATTATGACGTCATATAGCGGCGGCCATATTGGATTATGTAATTTCCATGAAATACCTGATATTTTAGAAGATAGTTGAACTTATTTCATCAGATTTACCCCCCTCCATCCATTTGTTATGTTGTCCACATGACACACAAATGAACAGGGAAAAAGTAAATTGTAAGCCAACAGTCGTAAACTAGAACTATTACTACACCACAAAACTCATGTAAACAGTAGGCGTTATTTTTTTAAATTTTTTTTTTTTACCGACCACCACGCTAATGGAGGACACTTTTTCCTTTTCTTTTTTCTTCTCTTCTTCATTATTATCATTATTATTATACAGTACAGAGACAATATGAACAATATTGAGACCCGCCCCCACCCAACCACAAAGCCTAACAAATGGACAGGAAAACTGTATATGGTAAAACCAACAGTTCAAAATTATGACTACTGTGCCATATAGTAGCACATACATGTAAGCAGAAAGCTGTTCATGTGCAGCTTGGACGTGGAGTGGTGTGTGTCTCCTCTCTGCTCTGACGGCAGGCTGTGACTGCTGCGCGAGGCTACTGAGAGACTGACCGCCTGTGAGGGCTTTTGGACGGGGGAGGGGCTCACGGCAGCACCCGCTCCTCGTATAACTTTTTCTCGGAGAAAACAACAGTTTGATTCAGTACCGCGTCGTGTCCCTAGTTATTTTGTGTAAGAGTGAAGAAACATTTACATTTACACCCCGCTCTGTAAGCCAGGGCAAGAACGGCGCTGCATACGTGATTCAATGCAGGCTGGACGCGGAGTGCTGTGTGTCTCCTCTCTGCTCGCTGCGCGAGGCTACTGAGAGACTGACCGCCTGTGAGAGCTTTTGGACGGGGGAGGGGCTCACGGCAGCAACCGCTCCTCGTTGAGCACATAACTGCTGAGTGATATGTGCTTTCACGAGTCTCCAAACACCACAAAAGTCTCCAATAACACCAGAAAAGTCGCTAGTCGCTTTTGACAAAAAAAAGTCACGTTTGGATGGGATTTTCTCGAACATTTTGCATTGAAGCATGACGTATTTCTGAGCTAAGGTCTAAGTATGGGATGTCTGCCAACTAGTGGAGGGGAGTATGAATGACATATAACACTCTGTTCAGAGAAAACAGCTGTTTGATTCAGTACGCCGTCATGTCGCAATTTTGCGACTTTGGCGCTTAAAGGGTTAAAGGTAGTCCGTATAAGCATGGAGGTGAACTGTTGACCGCTACATTTCCAACGGCGACATACCGCAGGCGTCGCGGCTCGCGCCTCTCGATATTTATCGACGTTTGCCTCCCCGCCGCCCGGCTTCGGGTTCCGCTTTCGCGCGCTCCCCTGGGCGTCGGGGGCGACTGCCGTGGGTGGCTTGGGCCCCGTCATAACTGCTTGCAGTTCTAGTTGATGTTTTTAGTTTTCAGTTCAATTAATTAAATCCAAGTAAATGGAACACTCACAAGATGTCACCAAAATCACTGTCCCCTTTAAATCTTTCAGAAAATGATGTAAGGGTATCGAATTATATCGAATCGTATCGTTGGCTGAATATTGTGATATATATCGTATCGTGAGCTGAATGTCGTGTATCGTATCGTGAGATTAGTGTATCGCTACAGCCCTATAGCTAACGTTAGCAGATAAGCCCATTGACAGCAACGGTATTGTTCATATTTATACACAATGACAAATAAAGCAAACTTGCTAAAAAAGGAACTACACGCTGTTTTCAGGTAACGTTACTGTTGACGTTCAAACAGGCCTGTGTGTGTGTTTTGAGAAATATCTTTATACTGTATTAAGGCTATATTTAATTTTTATTTATTTATATATTATTGTATTGCCACTACCTGTTTTCCCTGTTTTCATACAGAAGTTTAGTTTGCTAAATATATATATAACATTGCACTTTAGATGTGTGTTAATTTCCCAGGAGTAATTTATATGGTTCTATTTTATAGTGATCGATTATCTATTCAAAAAATGTTCTATGTTCTATGCAAAATGTAAAATTTTCTATTAAAGAAAAGATAGAAAATAAATATTTGTGTGTGCTGTAAAGTGGTTAGAAAAAAATGAAATTGGAATTGGCTAAAATCGGTATCGGCTGGTCAAACGCAATGAAAAATCGGAATCGGCCTAGAAAATTGTAATCGGTGCATCTCTACTTGAAACCATCCAGCGAATAGACAGTACCGTAGGGTGATTTAACGTCACCGCTCATTTTACACACAGTTTAACAACAAAACAAAACGCTGAGTGAACATTACTAGCTACGGTTTTGACGTTGGCTTTGAGCGGTATGCACCCTTATTAACCTGGAAAATGGTTTTAAAACAGTAACATTAATACAGCGTGTCGGAAGAATACAGCGTCTACTGCAGCGGGGAATCAAAGGCAGAGGGACTGTCACCGCAGCGTTCGCTAACGTTAGCTTCGTCTCATCTGGGATCTGATAAACAGTAAATTCATCAAATTCAGTGTCCACAATGCTATTTTCCAATAAACTGTAGCTGTCATATTTCACGGGACCCACGTGAGTGCGGGTTTCATGTTGCGGCTTTCGTCGCTGTTTGTCACTTTGCCTAAGATTGAGTGACAAGTTGTTTATTTGGTTGCCATGACTTCGCCAGTGATGACTAGGGCTGTGTATTGGCAAGAATCTGGCGATACGTATCACGATACATGGGTCATGATTCAATATATTGCAATATATTTCGATACTGTGCGTAAGGCGATATATTAGGGGTGTAATGGTACGCAAAAATCACGGTTCGGTACGTACCTCGGTTTTAAAGTCACGGTTCGGTTCATTTTCGGTACGGTAAGGGAAAGAAATGCAAACATTAAACTGCAGGTTGTTTATTACTATAAACTTTTTTTTAACAATTTGTTTACACTTTTTAAAACACTTTAATAAAATATAATAAATAAAATATATATAAAATAAAAAAAGAATAAGAAAAATACTGCTGCAAAGTTCTCCACTAAATAAAATACTCTGTCTCAAACCAATATCACATAATAAAATATAATGAACTAACTATGGATTACAGTGCAGCATTATCAATCCCAGCTTGTCAACAACCGACTATGGTCGTAGATCAGCTGCTATAAAAACACCAATTGCTTTCGTTATTGCGTTGGCCCGATCGGAATTACCAGCAAAGGTCTGTTTAAATGCCAACGGGAGCTGCGTTTGAATTACGGTCGTTTTTTTCCTTGTAGTAGTGATGTTCACACTCGCGTGATGCCTTTTCAAGTGCGTTAGCAACGTTGGCACACTGCTTTCGTGTTATCGACTAGTCTTTGTCCGTTGACGTATTTCACTGGGAAACCGAAGTGTTCCCAAACAGGAGACCTTAATGATATGGGTGGCTCTTCATGCTCCGGCTTGTCCGTACTGTCTATGGGCTTGTCTGCATTGGCCATGACGCTAGCTAGCGAGAGGCTGAGCTAAAGCGTGCCGTGTATGTTGTTGTACAGCACACGGTGTGTGATTTTTATTTTTTTCCCCAAACCACTTCAGCGGAAATCCCGCCCTGCAGTCGATTTCATTGGTTTAGGTTACAGTGACGGCGGGTAGGTTTAGAGATCAGTGTTTGGTGTAGGCAATCTGTACAGTAATTGACATATTGACATGACCAATGAAAACTTTAGAAATCAGCTGCAGGGTGGGATTTGCGCTGAACGCGGAGACTTCCGCCACTTAATATGTTCGTGTGGAAACACGAAAATTGACCTATGTTCCGCACACAAAAGATTGCGTTCGGTGCACACGTGCACCGTACCGAAAGCCCTGTACCAAAACGGTCCGGTACGAATACACGTACCGTTACACCCCTACGATATATTGGGATTTCTTTTAAGTATAATTTTAGAAAATCTAATATTTTAAAAAAGACATGATGTGCATAAAAGTCAAAGAAGTTTAGGTAAACAATTCAGTACACAGAAAATCAAACTGCCAGTTTGGGATTGTGGTTCACAGGTTCTTAGTGAGCAAATCTTTATATGCTAAAGTAGGCCAAAGTTCAGCCACAGCTACATTGTTAGCTTCTAGCAAAAAGTCAAGCACTGTTAGGCAAGGACACTAGTGGTGCATCTCGGCATAGCCATCTAGCAGTAGGGGGTTTAAACACAACATAAACGTGAACCACTGTCTTACATAGGGCTGTCCCAAACGATTATTTTTTTAAACGATTAATCTAGCGATTATTTTTTCGATTAGTTGACTAATCTATCGATTAATTTTTCGATTAATATAACGATTAATTTTTCAATTAGCGATTATTTTCCCATTGCTCAATTATTAACAATTTACACCAAACAAATTTCAATAAGGTTCAAATCTCTATTTATTAAAATTGTTTAACACTGCACTGTTCAAGTAAAATGAATTTGTAGTGCAACCTAAGCCAAAATAAAGTCACTTTCAGGAGGAATACAAAAATAAAAACTTAAAGTAAACAGAGCAAGTGCAAAAAGAGTAGCCTGTATTTGCTTTGCTGTCTTAAAATCCATTTCAACATTAACAAAAATACATTATACAGCTCACTCAGTAACATTAATAA